>NC_138771.1:401127023-401282023 GCF_965119305.1 Pelophylax lessonae
TCAGATTTCCTGAAAGATTAAGTAGACGTCAGCTAAAACCTTATTGCCCGAACCACATCCAAAGAATGCAAGGCAATTTCCTTGGGATGCTTAGGCCAGAGTGAAGGCAGCACAATGTCTTCATTCAAATGGAAATCAGAAACCACCCTAGGAAGAAACGACTGATTAGGGTGAAGTAACTATCTCTGGACCACCAGATAAGGTGAACAGCAGGAAAGCACTGCCAGTTCAGATACTTCGCGAGCAGAGGTAATAGCCACCAAAAAGGCTACCTTCTGTGACAGGAATCTCCCTAATGTTCTCAAAGTGAGGTTTTTGAAGAATAGACAGTACCAAGTTAAGAGGTAACCAGGATCGTCGGTGGAGCTATATGGCGAACTCCTTGAATAAAGTGTGAATCAAAACATGCGTAGCTAAAGTGTGTTGGAAAAACAGCCAAAGCCGACATTTGGCCTTTTATAGTACCCAAGGCCAACCGCTGTTTAACCCCTCTTTGGAGAAAAGGTCAAAATCCTAGCCACCGAAAAAAGGCAAAGATGCACCTTCTGCGATTCACACCACGAGATGTACGATTTCCATGTACGATAGATCTTTTTCTGTTAAGATCTTACAAAAATCCCGTTTATCGTCCATCCACAGACGCAGCCTCATCACCATGAGCTGAGTGGGATGTCCCAAAGCAGTGTAGGCATGAGGGGTGGGAAAAACGCAACCAGACAGTAACGTCAAGTCCAGAAGGCTAAACTTATCCAACATAGAGCTCATCTAAACAGGAGCTCACCCAGATAAAAGACCCCGAAGTACAAATGTTCTCTTATGAAACAGCGATACAGAGCCCAAGGAGCCACCAGAGCATCTGTGGCGTCTGCTAGAGGATTCCGAGACCTGGCCACAAACCTCTGAATTTTCCTATTGAGGTGAGAAGCAAACGATCCACCTCCGGAGTCCCCCACCGGGCACACAGGAGATTAAACCCCTCTGGATGCAGGGACCACTCCCCCTGATCCAACACCTGGCGACTCAGGTAATCCGCTTGCCAATTCTCCACACCCAGGATGTGGACCACAAAGAGCCGGAACACTGCTCTGCCCATACCAGAATCTCAGCCACCAGGGCACTCCTGGTGCCCCCTTGATTGATGCAAGCCACGGCCGTGGCATTGTCCAACTGAACCTGAACCGGAGAGCCAAGTAGCTGACTCGTCCAGTGAAGGCAGAGCTTGATCGCTCTTAGCTCCAGGATATTGATCGGCAAGGAAGACTGTCGTCCAAGTTCCCTGGGCACAGAGCTTCCCCAGCACTCCACCCCAGCCTGACAGGTTGGCGTCCGTGGTGACCACCGCCCAAAACACTGGCAGGAATGACATGCCTTGGCATCGGACAGGTGATTGGACCCACCAAGAGCTGACTTCGTGAGATGGCTCAATCAAATCCTCTGGTCCAATGACCGAGGATCTGTTCCATTTTGACAGAATCTCTTTCTGCAGCTTTCTCGGGTGAGACTGAGCAAACGGGACTGCTTCGAAGGTCGAGACCATCAGACCCAGGGCCTTCATGCAAGCCTGCAAAGAGGACTGATCGGCCTCCATCAGCAACCTGACCGCCCCTTGAAATGTCTGAAGCTTGTCCAAGGGAAGGAAGACCCTCGCGCTAGAGCAGAGTCGAGGATCAGCCCCAGATAGGTGACCTGCACAGACGGAGTCAGGGCAGATTTGGCAACATTGATCGTCCACCCGATTTCCTGAAGGGTCTGAATGGTGGAGACATTGTCCAGCAGATCCGAAGGGGAAACTGCTTGCAACAGGAGATAGACGAGATAGTCGAGATAGCCCACAATGGAGATACCTGGACGCAACAAGGCCAGCACAGGGGCTTAGGACCTTGGTAAAAACTATGGGAGCTGAGGCGAGACCAAAGGGTAATGCCAAGAATTGAAAGTGCTCCTCTGCCACTGCGAAGCAGAAGAATCGCTGATGTCCCTTGAATATGGGGATGTGGAGATACGCATCTTTGAGATCGATGGAAGCCATAAAATCCCCGATACCAAGATGCCATCACTGACCGAATGGATTCCATTCGAAGCTTCTGCACCGGCACAAAGCGGCTGAGAGCCTTGAGGTCCAGAATTGGAAGCACTTTGCCCTCCTTTCTAGGCACAGTGAACAGGTTTGAATAGAAACCTCAAGAGCGTTCCTGAAGATTTGACTGAAAGAACCTGCCCCCTGACCGGAATTCGATCCTGTACCCAGAACAAACCAGTTTGCGAAGCCAATTGTCCTCAATGAAGGAAGATCCCTTAACCGGTCTGGAGATTGGGGCAGATTGGACGGGAAGAAGAAACAGGAAGAACCTGTCCAGACGGTCGAGACCTGAATTTGATCTTGTACCCTGACCAGATCAGTTTGTGAACCCATTTGTCCTGAAACAAGTCCATGGTTCCTGAAAGCGCAGACGTCCCCCCACCCCTGAACCGGGTGAGGGCACCCCTTTCATGCTGAAGAGGACTTGTCTGCCGCAACGGACTGACCGGCCTTGGTCCTGGCCCCAGGGCTTCTTAGCACCTCCAGAAATTCTAATAGCTTACCTTTTTCTTGCATCCAAGGCACGAAAAAAAAAACAAAAAAAAAAAAAAAACATTTGAGCAGAAAAGTAGAGACCCCGCTTAAAATAAAAACTATATTTTAGGGGCTCCTGCAACCCCCTAATTACTTCACTATCTGTGAAACCAACAGACATAAAAACTGACAACAAGCGTCAACAAATGACGCCACCACGTATGTGATGAATTCCAATCTGAAATTCTGCACAGGTACTTGTATAAGGACTCCCTGGGTAAGCATGACTTGCACCACCCCCCGGAGACCTTCAAGGCGGTCTGACAACAATCTAAGGTTTGATAGAAAGAACCTGTCTGCAGGGAAGGATCGAAAACTCGATCTTGAATCCCGAGTGAATCAGCTCGTGTACCCACCTATCCTGAATCTTGTACAACCGAGGGTCTTGGAACCACTCAGATGTTCCCTCACCCCTGGTACGGGTGAGGGTGTCCATGAAGAGGTGGATTGTGACGCCTAACCAAGTGGACTGGTCTCGGGCTTACAAAAGTACCCCTGGTTTGGTTTAAAAGAGTCCCCAAAAAGACGACTCCCCGCATAAGGGATATCAGACACTATTTGGAAGACTGGTCGGCCGACCAGCTATTCAACCAAGTAATGCGGCAGATTGCAACCGCTGACAGTCGTGCGACTAAGGGGGCCTTGTCTCCACCCACCTATCCGCCGGGTCCTTAAACACCGGGAGTACCTGAACCACCCACCAGGTCTGTGGGGAATTTGCTATCCTGGGACTCCATAATAGCAATACACAATTTAAGTGACGCTGGCCCTTTAAAATCGGCGATTCCCACGGCCCCCAGCGCAAATGGAGACCTTGTCCCTTGCTACAGGAATCTGTAAAAATGAGTGCTAGCAGAAATCCAGGCCAGAGAAACCAGTAAAATGCCCCCCCACAGTGCGTTATACCTGCCCGTGCTGCTGAGGATCTGAAGGGAAGAGAGGAAGTGACCTCACGCCCCTGGAGGCAAAGCCAGCCCTGAGCCACAAGAAAATGGTTGCCAATAGAAGTCTATGGCAGAAAAGCCCTGGGAAAATGGCCGCTGCCCACAAAGGACATGCCCACACTAAAGATGGCACCCGATCAGCGCCAAAAGGACAGAAAATGGCTGCTGCCCACAAATGGCTGCTGCCAAACAGCCTGCCCACACCCAACATGGCAGCCGCACGCATTAGTGCTAATTGTGGTCCCAAAACACCATGCACTGACCCCCACAGAGCACAAGCACCCCTGGGACGTAGGAGACCCCGCACCCCCCCACACTGCGGTCAAACCGCGACAGTAACCCCGCAGGGACAGGGAAGGGACACAGGGGCCGCACCTACAGCCATGAGGGGGATATCACAGAACCCTTACCTGAACTGTCATCCCCAGAGGGCCCAAATACACACCCCAAACATCGTTCAGACACAGAGGAGGTAGTCATGGTACTTACCAGTCCAGCGAACATAGGCACCGCTCTGACAGGAAACCTCCCACCCTGAGTGGGGGTACCGTCAGCCGAAGGGGACGCTAGCAACACGCGGGTGTACCGCAGTTGAGACATCCCAGCGAAGATAGCAACTTCGCAGGCTCATCCCTGACGCCAGGACCAGATGTTATTTGCAAGGCCTGGGCGTACCAATAACCTGCTAATGTTCAATGGCAGGCTGGGAGTCTGTAAGGTTCTATAACAACCAGTGCGAGGTCCAGCTCTGCAAACGCTGTAGTCTTCTAAAGTCTGACTAAGCAAAGGAGAAAATAAAAAGCTATCTTTTTAAAAGAAAAACACTTGTAGAGAGAAAAAAAAAGAAGAAAAAAAGCTGAGGCCTAAGTCTCTGCCAGGGAAACCCAGCCTACTCCTGAGCTAGGCAGCAGAAAACTGATTAGATACAGGAAGTAGCTGAGGGATAATGTCTGTGGGACAGCCCCCTAGAGGTGTCTCCGGTTAAAAAACCTGTTAACTGTTTAATAACTGCCTAGCTTACTCCTAGAGTGCACAGCCATTACCCAATCGTAATGAATTAAGAGCGGCGACGACTGTCAAGAGGACGCAAGAGAAAACGGAATTTTTGTAAAATCTTACCTGTAAAATTCCTTTCTCTGAGTCCTCCGACAGTCGCTGCCTCTTCATATTTGTCACAATGGGGTAGACTTTGCTCCGAAGGAGTAGCTAGGCAACAGAATATGTTAACATTAAAGCTTTTAACATATCCCACCCACAGGGGGTGGTCCCCTCAGTCAATACCCTCCTACTTCCTGCAACCATATCTCAGTTTCAGTGGAATAGCAGTAGAGTATACAACCAAACCCCAAAGAGGGGCGGGGGCGGCGACTGTCGGAGGACTCAGAGAAAGGAATTTTACAGGTAAGATTTCACAAAAATTCCGTTTTCTCTTACGTCCGACAGTCGCCGCCTCTTCATATTCGTCACAATGGGGACGTCCCAAAGCAGTGCAAACATGAGGGGTGGGAAACGCAGCCGCGCCGTAAGGCAACGCAGTCTCCACATCAAAGAAAGGAACCTTACCAAAGGAAGGACACCAGCTGGGCAACAGGAAAACAAACTTGCTCAACAGGAGCAACAACCCAGGAAAAAACAAATAACCCAGGGATAAAAACGTATCCCAACAGCCAGGGGTCCAAAACAAAAGGACCCTAAGGAACTGCCGCACTAAGAACCTTGCGGCCAAAGGAAGCATCTGCCGATGCCTGAACATCTACACTGTAGAATTTTGTGAAAGTGTGTACGGTCGACCAGGTCGCCGCCTTACACACCTGGGCCACAGAAGCCCCATGCCGACAGGCCCAAGACGTACTCAGACATCTAGTAGAGTGCACCTTCACAGGCACAGGAGGAACTTCCCCTGCAAAGCATATGCCTGTTCAATGGTCTGTCTGATCCATTTGGCGATGGTAGAAGCCAACGCCGCCATACCCTTCCGAGGACCCTCCGGAAGGACAAAGAATCCGTCTTGCGAAAAGACTCAGTCGATTTAAGGTAAACCCTTATTGCCCGAACATCCAAAGAGTGCAACCTCACCTCCTTCGGATGTTTAGGCTTCGCGCACAGCGAAGGCAAGACAATATCCTCATTGAGATGGAATGCCGAAACTCGCTTCGGAAGAAAAGGATTAGGTCGCAAGCCCACCTTATCCAAGTGAATGACCAGATACGGAGACTTGCAGGACAAAGCCACCAGCTCCGACACTCTGCGAGCCGAAGTGATCGCCACCATAAAAGGCGACCTTCTTGGACAACATAGACCACGAGATCTCCCTGATCTGTTCAAAAGGAGCACGTTGTAACACAGAACGAGATTCAAGTCCCAAGGAGGCAGAGGTTCCCTCCTAGGAGGGACCAGATGCCCACTCCTTGAACAAAAGTGGCAACCAAGGAGTTAGAAGCCACAGGACGTTGAAACAGAACGGCCAGCGCAGACACCTGACCCTTGACCGTAGCCAGCGCCAAACGCTGGTCGACACCCGTTTGAAGGACAACACTCGAGAAACCGAGTACGTGCGAGGTGAAAACCCCCTGGACTCACACCAGGCAAAATAGGCCTTCCAAGTACGGTAATAGACCTTCCCTGAGGAAGGTTTCCTCGCGTTGATCAAAGTGTGAATGACCTCAGGGGAGAGACCCCTATCCTTCAGGACATCGGTCTCAACAGCCAGGCCGTCAAAGCCAGCGACTGTAAAGCCGGATGGAATATCGGGCCCTGAGACAGGAGATAGTCTCGAAGAGGTAGACGCCATGGAGCGTCGACCGCCAGATTCACGAGGTCTGCGTACCAGGACCGGCGAGGCCAGTCCGGTGCCACAAGAATCACTGTGCTGCGTTCCGAGTGCAACCTGCGGAGGAACCTGGACAGCTATTGAATCGGTGGAAACGCATACATCAGTCTGTACTGATGCCACGGGGCTACCAACGCGTCTGATGCGTCTGCCCGAGGGTCGCGTGTCCTTGCCACGACCCTTCTCACCTTGTTCAGACGAGATGCGAACAGGTCCACATCTGGAAGACCCCACTTCGCGCACAACATCTGGAAGACAGCCAGGTGGAGAGACCATTCCCCCTGATCCAGGGTCTGGCGACTCAGATAGTCCGCCTGCCAGTTCTCCACCCCCGGAATGTGAACTGCAGTTATCGCCGGGACATGAGTCTCGGCCCAAGACAGAATGTCGGCCACTTCCCGAGCCGCTCGGGCACTCCTGGTGCCCCCTTGGTGGTTGATGTAGGCCACCGCCGTGGCATTGTCCGTCTGCACCCGAACCGGACAGCCCTGCAGTCGGTCCGTCCAGCGTCAAAGGCAGAGATTTATCGCACGCAATTCCAGAATGTTGATCGGAAGGGAGGACTCCCCCACCGACCAAGTTCCCTGGGCGGACAGAACGCCCAGAACACCACCCCAGCCCGACAGGCTGGCATCCTTGGTGATCACTGTCCATGAGACGAAAGGACTTGCCCCCCGATATCATCGGGGACTGGAGCCACCACAGAAGATCCCTTCTGGTGCGAAAGCTCAACGAAATTAGAAGATCCAGAGATTGGGGTCGCCCGCAGGATCTCCGCCTGGAGACCCCGCGTGTGAAACTGGGCGAAGGGAATCGCCTCGAAAGCCGAGACCATCAATCCCAGACATCTCATGCACGTCTGGAGGGACGAGCACGGACTGTCCCCGAGGGACCTGACTCCCTCCCGAAGAGTCCTGAGCTCGTCTTCCGGCAGGAAGACCTTCGCCTGGATCGAGTCCAGGATCATTCCCAGGTAGGGAAGACGAACCGACGGACTCAGCGTCGACTTTGGAAAATTTATCGTCCAACCAAACTCCTGTAGAGTTTGCATCGTGACGGACAGGTCCTTTTCCAGACCCTGGCTGGACGCAGACCGAACCAGAATGTCGTCCAGATACCCCAGGACAGAGATGCCCTGAGCTCTCAACAAAGCCAGAACGGGAGCAAGCACCTTGGTGAAAACCCGAGGAGCCGAGGCGAGACCAAAAGGCAACGCCACGAATTGGTAATGATCCTCCGCAATGGCGAATCGAAGGAACCTCTGGTGACCCTCGAAAATCGGGATGTGAAGGTACGCATCCTTCAGATCGATGGAGGCCATGAATTCCCCCGGAACCAGGGCAGCCACCACCGACCGCAGGGATTCCATGCGGAACTTGCGAACCCGCACAAAGCGGTTCAAAGCCTTTAAGTCCAGAATTGGACGAACCTTGCCCTCCTTTCTGGGCACAGTGAACAGATTGGAATAAAACCCCCGAAATCTGTCCCGATGAGGCACCGTAACCACCACTCCCTGAGCCCTCAGGTCCCGCACCGCTAAGTGCAGGTCCCGCAAACGCTCCGGAGACAGCTGAAGATTTGAGGGAAAGAATCTGCTCTCCGGCCGAGAGAGAAACTCGATCTTGTAGCCAGATCAAACGATTTCCTGAACCCACCGGTCCCGCACGCAGGCCAGCCAGGGTTGAAGAAAAAAGAGCAAGCGTCCCCCCACCCCAGAACTGGGTGAGGGCGCCCCTTCAGGCCGCACTGTTATGGGTAGAGGGTCCGGACTGACCGGACTTCTGTTTACCAGACCACGGCTTCTTTTGGGAGCCTTGACCCTTGAACGGTTTGCCCTTGTAGTGCGACCGAAAGGCACGAAAGGACCCCTGAGGAGGCCGAAAATTAGTATGCTTCTTACCAGGAGCCCCCTTAGCCTTGGGGAAGTGGGGCAAGAGCGTGCTCTTACCGCCCGTGATCCCCTTAATCAACGTATCCAAGGACTCCCCAAAAAGGCGAGATCCATCATAAGGCAGATTGGCTAAGGTCTTGCGCGAAGATTGGTCCACCGAACACTTCAACCAAACCAGGCGGCGAGACAACACCGCCACGCTTTGTACACGTGCAGCCAACGGCACTAAGTCCAAGTCCGCATCACACAGGTACATGACACCCTGATGGATTTGATCCACCATATCCAATGTCGCCGGCGAGGCTGAATCAGCCACTAGGACGCGCCTAAGCACCTGCGTCCAACTTGCGACAGCCTGGGCTGCCATAAGAGAGGCAAACAGAGCTTTAAGCATCGAACCCGTAACAGAATAAGTAGGACGGGCAAGAGACTCCATTCTCCTATCCGTGGCATCTCGGAACACCGGGGTATCCTCTGCAGGAATCGCAGGGGATTTGTTCAAAACCGCAATGGCGTGATCCACCGGGGGTGGCACACACCACCGTTCATCAGTGGCAGGTGTGAAAGGATAACGCAGCCTGAACCTACTTGGCACAGCAAAAGGTTTGCGTAAATTGCGCCATTGTTCCTTAACAGCGCGCTGAAAATCATCAGTGCAGGGAAAGACCTGCGATGTCTTGCGTCTTTTCTGCGTCCCATAAGCCGCCAAGGCAGCGGGAGGACACAGTTCATCCTGCAAACGCAGCGTTTGTTTTATAGAAGCAACCAATTCATCCATGATTGCAAGCTCTTCAGGCGAGCCAGGGGGAGAATTATCAACCCCTTCAACCTCAGCCTCCACCACGGACCCCACGAGATCCAGGGAGGAACGGGACCCTGATAAGGAGACCCCAGCCATAGCAGCCCCATCACCTTCACCCTCAGAATCAGAGGAAATAGAAACTCTGGGTCTTTTAGTGGATTGAGCAGCCACCAGCATCTGCACCTGAGCAGCAAGGTTAGCCACCACTTCGGCTAAAACCCCCCCTGGGGGGGAACAGCAGTCCCCTGGCTTCCCACCAAGGTGGCAGGAAATTTGCCCTCCTGAGAATCCATTTGCCCCAAAAAAATATGCCGGAGAATAAAGGGTTAACTGCTCCTTTAACAAGCGCGGCGAGCGCAGCCCACCGCACACACACAAGCACAATGAGACCCCCACAGGGATAAAACTGAACACAGGCAATGGATATAGGAAGGAACAGAAGGATAAAACCTGAGGAGACCCCTGCTGCTGCAGCCTCGATCGGTGCACCCAGGAAAGAGGAAGTGATGCAATCAGGGCGCTCTATTAAAGCCTATGGAAGGCTACAAGAAAATGGCTGGCCGCAGTGAAAACATGCGGCTGGAGCGAGCGCAGGCAAAATGGCGCCGTTTGGCGCCGAAACCGCCGCTCCCCCACTACTGTGATGCATAGAACACCACCCATGTAAAAAACATGGCGGATCGCCGCAGCGATCGCTGTATCGTGCCCCAAACATGACAAAAACATGCCCCACAGCACACAGCCCTTCACACTGTACACAGGCTGACACAAACAGTGCCACACAGCCCCCCCCCCCCCCCTGCAGCCCACAGCATGCAGCCAGAGCGATAGGGAGACAAACCGTGCGAACAGAGGCAGGTTACACAGTCCCAGACTGACACCCCCCCCCGACAGACCGGTCCCCACATAGACACACTTACCTCATAATGCCGTGGGGAACCTGCACAGGCGAACAAGCCACTGCACATGAGGCAGGGAGAGTCGCATCCAGGACGCACAAAATCGGGGTTAAGAAACCGCACAGCGTCCAGTGAGGTAGCCACCTCACCAATCATCCCTGCACCGAACAGAGATGGGTCGTTCACTGTGCCAGGAGCGTTACCTGGCTGAACGCTCGACGGCAGGCTGGGAAGCCACTGACCCACGACCTGAGACCAGGGGAATCAGCCCGAGACCCAGCCCGCACGAATCCTCTTCATCAGAAGAACTAACTAACGCTGACAAAAAGAACAGCTAAGTAAAGAGAGAAAACTCAAACAAAAAATAAAAAAAGGAGAAAGGCTGAGGCAAAAAGCCCCAGCATAGAGAGATCCAGCTACTCCTGACAAGCTAGACATTGAAACTGAGATATGGTTGCAGGAAGTAGGAGGGTATTGACTGAGGGGACCACCCCCTGTGGGTGGGATATGTTAAAAGCTTTAATGTTAACATATTCTGTTGCCTAGCTACTCCTTCGGAGCAAAGTCTAATACCCCATTGTGACGAATATGAAGAGGCGGCGACTGTCGGAGGACGTAAGAGAAATTGTGTTTTTTTTTTCAAAATTGTCGCTTTTTTAAAAGCACAAAATCTAAAAACTGCAAGAGGATCAAATACCACCAAAGGAAAGCTCCATTTGTGAGGAGGAAATTGACATCAATTGTCGCACGACCATGCAATTGTTAGTTAAAGCAACGCAGTGCCGAATCGCAAAAAATGGCTTGTAATTAAAGTGGTAAAACCTTCGGGAGCTTAAGTAGTTAAAGGAAAAAAGTTCTATTCGTGCAGGAGCCTGGAAAGTATTGCAATGTCAGACTTCTGTAGACCATACCTGCAACTTTCAGCCTGTACCATTTATATGGACGTTTATAAGCTGTAGGATTTGTGAATGAAGCGAGTGCTCATCAGCGCCCATTCAGAACTTCAAGCCATCAGCCACAGTGGTTGATGGTAGTTATGGTCTATCCATTCACAGAAAACTGGGTGGCAAGCCCATGACCACGCTGCTTTTGAATTGTGATAGCGAATTAGGGGGGGTAAGAACCCAATGCAACCTTGAGGTGGGGAGTGGGAGGAGAGGCTGCAGGAGCTGAAACAGGTTACATATTGCACCCTAAATATGAGTGCAACATAGAGCTGCACGATTCTGGCAAAAATGAGAATCAAGATCACGATTCTCAAAATTTTTATCTATCCATCTATCTATATTATATACACACTCCACACATGCGCCCCCCCCCCCCCACTTTTTAATAACCCCCCTCCTTTGTCATGGATTACCCCTGGGTACTGCTGGCGAAGTGAGGAGCCGATGCCACCTGTAGCTCCGCTCAGTCTCCTCTCACAGGCATAGTACATTTGATATCACTCCCGCCTGTGACAGAAGGGAACCGGGAACTACACAGGAAGCATCAGTGCCATTCTGTCAGCTCCTCTGACAGACCGCTGCAATATCGCCCAGGTGTCAGCCAGACATCCCAAGTCTCTGGCATGTGGGCTGCAGCTTTCGGTGTCAGACACAAAACACTGAGTGAGAATAGTCAACACGACCAGCCACCCTAGTTTTAACTATGTCGCTTAGTGTAAGACAGTGGGGGCACGCACACGCGCTGATTGGCCAGAGGGGGGGCCAATCAGCAGGTCTGGTGGACATGTCTGACAGCCACCCACAATCCCTTATGGCAGGGGTGGGGAACCTTTTTTCTGCCAAGGGCCGTTTGGGTATTTATACAATCATTCGGGGGCCATACAAAATTATGAATTTAAAAATGTGCCTATCATATTTGGTCAAACATTTAATTAAATCACCCCTAATGTGATGGCTGCAACTGCTTCTCTTTGGGGAGGTGTGATGTTAGCTGGTATTGATGTTGCTACTGGCAACTGGTTTTCCAGGTTTGTGTCGGCCAGTCTGGAGCGCAGTCGACTCTTTGTGGTGGTAAGAACTGCTGGCGGGTACAGCTGGCTGGTACTGCTGTAGGTACTGATGACTCAGGCTTGTACTGCTGTAGGTACTGTTGTGGGTGCTGCTGACTCTGGCTGGTTCTGCTGTGGGGGTATTGCTGGCTCTGGCTGGTACTGCTGGCTCTTCGTGCCCCCCTCAATGCAGAGTGATTAGTGCCCCCCTCAATGCAGAGTGATTAGTGCCCCCCTCAATGCAGAGTGATTAGTGCCCCCCTCAATGCAGAGTGATTAGTGCCCGGGAATTAGAGAGCCTCCCGATTACACAAAGAGCAGGGTTCTTCTGCTTACCCGGCGTGGACGCTATCATACTAAGTCACGCCTCCTGGACCGACTCCTATGATAGACGTCACCACTGTGCTGTCTATCATAGGTAGGAGGCATGACTTCGTATGACAGCGGTCGCGCCCGGGTAAGCAGAAGAAACCTGCTCTTTGTGTAATCAGGAGGCGCTGGCCCACCAATTCAGAGGCAGCCCAATGGTAGGGCAGGCCATGGGTGCCCCCGCCCAGGATCGGCCATGGAAAGCAGGGACAGTGTCCTCAGCCCGGGGACGTCTGGTCACCCTAGTACAGGGGGCCAGATGAGATGACTTTGCGGGCCGTAGGTTCCCCACCCCTGCTGTATGGAGACAGAATGACAGTCTGCCTATGTAAACAAGGCAGACCATCGTTTTGTCAGATATAAACACAGGGATCCTACTATTTAGGAACACGTACCTGTTCATCCAGTGAGTACATTCTCCACACAGTTAGAAAGCACCCCTAGGAGCACACTTAGGTGTACGTTTAGTAACCGGTGTTAAGCCTTATCACAGTGAATCAGCCTCAGGGTGGTATTTCCCCAAGACATGTGTAGTAAACCGTGTTACCCAAGGTAGGAACCAAATATCACATCTCTTCACCTTAAGCAGTTGTCTGATAACTACAGTGTTAGTATAGGAATGTACCTGTTTAGTAACCTGTGTTAGCTCAGAAGAGTCCTAAAACCACTGTAAACTTGGTGTTAATTCCCTGGATTTAACACCAAGTCAGACCAGGTGTTAAAACCTTTTTCAGGGTAAAAGAGGAATTTCACTGCTCATTGTGGTCAATAAGTGCTTCAGGTCAACACTATTGTAGACTCCAGGGTATGTGTTCACCTAGAATCCTGTGTCTGCAGCACTCAATATCATGCATATATAATGGCAGAGCAGAGGTGACATCTATGCTGAGAAAGGAGAGCAGTAGATCTCAATGACAGAGGTGCATACTTCCTATTGCACGAGACCACCATCTTAAGCCAGTTATACATGGATCAAAATGTGGCTTGTTCAGCACGGACCAACTGAAATTCCATCAATGTATGGGCAGACTGGTTATACAAAGTCAAGTGGTAGATCGGCTTCTGTACAACCAACCTGTCGGGTTTTTCCCTGATTAATTAGTGCTGCCAGTTATAGCCTGCAGTACTGATCAGTATTGTGACAGAGGGGAAGTATCCCTGCTGTCAAAACACAATAGCTTGGCTATGATTCCCCCATCCACATAGAGTGTGAATCAAGTCATTTTTTCGTTTAACCACTTTAGCCCCGGAGGATTTTCCTGCTTAACTACCAGGCCACTTTTTGCAACTTGGCACTGCGCGACTAACTGACTGCGCGGTCATGCAACGCTGTACCCAAACAAAATTTACGTCTTTTTCCCACAAACAGAGCTTTCTTTTGGTGGCATTTGATCACCTGTGCGCTTTTCATTTTTTGCGATAAAAAAAAGCAAAAATTTTGCGAAAAAAAATTGACATTTTCTACTTTGACAGTTAAAAAATATCCAATTTGTCATATTTAGTAGGGATGCACCGAAATGAAATTCTTGGCCGAAGCCGAATAATAATGAAATGCTTGGCTGAAGGCCGAATACCGAACGGGGTGTTTCGCATTTTTTCCATTTATTTTGCCAATTTTTTGTCCTCTCTCTTGTCCTCTCGTGTGTCTCTCTCTCTCTCTCTTGTCCTCTCATGTCTCTCTCCCTAAATGTTACTGTAGGGAATGGGATTCAGTGCACACTGCAGCCTTGTACCATAGGGTTAATGTTAGTGACACTGTAGGGATTGGGAAGGATGCTGGGAATGGAAATCAGGAAGCACACAGGCAGCCTTGTAAATTTTAATTGCAGATACAGGGCACTGGGCAGGTCAGGGTTAATGTGGTAACATCAATTACTCAGTGACAGTCAGTCAGTGTCAGTGTGGACTCGATCAGATTATACAGTGACAGACAGTCTCTCATAGTGGTGGTAGTAGGAGGCTGGAGGTGGACTAGTAGGAGCCTGGAAAGGAGCAAAGCCGCATACATACATTACTCACTCGTGCACTGCAGCCCGCCCCACACATTCAGTGAGTCTTACACTCCTCCCTAGTTTTTTCAATGGCACATTCAGGAAGCCAATCACGCTGTGAGTAGCGGCACAGCGGAACCAATCAGGTGTGCAGGCACGCGTGATTGAAAAAACTAGGGAGGAGAGTAAGACTAACTGAATGTGTGGGGCGGGCTGCAGTGCACGAGTGAGTAATGTATGTATGCTCACCGCTGAAGTGTCCTGGCTTCACGGAAGTCTGTGAGTCCTCCTGTCCTCCTCCGAGTCCCTTCCCCCTGCCTATGTAAATATCGTGACCTCAGCAATATGAATATCGCCTACGGCCACAGAACGATAGTCGATATCATATCGACTATCGTTCAGCCCTATTGTTCGGCACAAAATTATTCGGCCTTTTGACTTATTCGGCCGAACACCGAAAGTGCTATTTTTTCTATTTTCGGCCGAATAATGTTCGGCCGCCGAACATTCGGTGCATCCCTAATATTTAGGCCAAAATGTATTTAGCTACCTGTCTTTGACAAAAAAATTCTCAATGAACGTATTAACCAATTTAAGACCGGAAGATTCTACCCCATTCCTGACAAGGCTATATATTGCAATTCGGCACTGCGTTACTTTAACGGACAATTGCGCGGTCGTGCAACGCTGTACCCAAATTAAATTTGTGTCCTTTTTTTCCCCCCCCCCACACAAAAAGCTTTCTTTTGGTGGTATTTGATCACCTGTGCGATTTTTAATTTTTGAAAAAGAGCGATAATTTTGAAAAAAACACAATATTTTTTACATTCTGATATACAACATTTCTCCCCCCCCCCCCCAAAAATAAATGTATAAATCAAAATTTTTAATTTTAGGCCAATTTGTTTTCTGCTAACATTTTTGGTAATAAAAAAAAATAAAAAAATCACAATAAGCGTATTTTGATTGGTTTGCGCAAAAGTTATTGCGTTTACTAACTACGGGAAAGATTTGTAATTTATTATTTTTTTACTAGTAATGGCGGTGATCTGCGATTTTTTTTTTTGGGACTGCGACATTGCAGCGGACAGATAGGACCCCCTAACTGACATTTGACACTTTTGGGTGGACCAGTGACATTACTACAGTAATCAGTGCTATAAATATGCACTGTTACTGTAATGACACTGGCAGGGAAGGGGTTAACTTGTTGGTGATCAATTGGTTAAATGTATGCCTCATGCTTACTGATGTGGGGGGGGGGGGGGTTGTGTGACAGACACAGATCGCAGGTTCAGCTATGCTGAATCCTGTAATCTGTCACATAGGAGATCCGCCCGCTTTGTTTACACAAGCGGGTGGAATTCCTCACACGATCCTCGACGATCAGGGAAGAGCGGCGATCACCGCCTCTCCTCCCCTGGCCCGACTCCTTCTGTGTCTGAATACAGCGGGAGCGAGCCTCCGGCGGCGCAAAAGGGGGGGGGGGGATCCAGCGACGTAGGTCTATGTCGCTGGACCCAGGAGACCCACTTTGACGCAGTTTACAAAAAATCCCACGAGCAACCTCCCTAAGTGAAAAGATAAATTGCTGCAAGCACTTCACTTCTCATTAACAGTGTGAAGGATCTAAATAGTGCTGCGTAAATATATAAATAACTATCAACCAGTGAATAAATAAGGATAAAAGTAAAATAAAATACGTATGTGAATAAAACAGATCAAAATTGATTCCAAAAGGAGTAATACAATATGCAAATATTAAAAAAGTCCAATATTAATAAATTAATAAACGTATAGAAAAAACAGTAAACACTCAGATAATCAAAATAAATACAAAAAAGTGAAAAGTGATGCAATGTGCAAAATATAAGTCCAATGTAAACAAGTCCCAGTGATATTTGGTGATGAAACAACACTCCTAATTTAAGTGATCCGACCACCTAAGAGTGGCTGGTGCTTCCCCAAAGTAGTGAGTGACCAGAGTGTCACAGCTCAGTAGCAACTGTGCACCCCCTTGTAAGTGGGTGCTCACCTCAATATAGATTCAATAGAGCAAAAATGTAGGGGGATCTCATGAAGCCCGTCTGGATAGATATGACTAAACCCCAATGATACCGATCCGGCCAGTACCCGCAATCACGCGTCAGATGCAGATAGAAACTTGCAATAGTGCTGAAATCCTTTAAAAAAAGTGCATCAGTGAAGATCCTTTCACCACAACAATCAATGCGCCTGGGGTAAACTCACCAGATATTTTGCTGGTAAAACCAGCAGCCAAGCCTTATTCACATTAAGTTACACTCTGGACTCCTCTCTCCCTTTGACGCAGTACCCTCAATGTGAGCGGTCGGCAAGTGGTTAACTCGCTGGTTGGAAAAAAATAAAAAAGATTAGTATGGCCACCAGCCTTAGCATGTCTGATGCTTGGCAGCTTACACGTAGGATTGACATACTTTTTCTAAGGGCTGGTTCACACCATGCCAGCACATGAATCACACAGAAATGCACTGAGTTCCATGTGCAATCTGAACCAATGCAAAATGTACTCCATTTACAATCTGCAGTGGGTGTCACTAGAAAGGTAACGACACCCGGCACCCGCAAATGCAGGTTGAAAATGCAGTGCGTTTTGCAGCACCAGATCACATGGTACTTTTGCACCATGCGATCTGGTTACAGTGTGGTTTAAAAAGTGCATGCACTACTTTTGGTGCAGCATAGTGCGATTTTAGCCCATTCAGGGCAAGTTCATGCTATGCCTACACATGAATCGCACAGAAACTAGCTGTGCATTCCTGTGTGATTTATATGTGGTTCTGTGCAGTGCGATTTCAGCCTATTCGTTTTGAATGGGCTAAAAATCACACCACGCTGCACCAAAAGTAGTACATTCACTACTTTAACCGCACTGTAACCTAATTTTTTGTACCATGCAGTTCATTGCAGGCAGGTGTGGGAAAATGCAATGGGGTTGCAACCTGCATGGGGTGTCAACTTAGTTCAGGGGGAAAAAAAAAAAAAAAACGAATTTTATTAAAATCTTACCGTAAAACTCCTTTCTCTGAGTCCTCCGACAGTCGCCGCCCACTCATACAGTCTTTACCAATGGGATGCCCCAAAACAGTGTAGACATGAGGGGTGGGAAACGCAACCGTCAGAAAGGCAACACCGTACCCACAACAGAGAAAGGCACCTTACATGAACAGAAAAGTAACCCCCTGGGTAACAAAAATGCTTAACAGGAGCAACAACCCAGGAAAGCAAATAACCAAGGGGAAAAACAACCCCAACAGCCAGGGACCCGCAATAAAACCAGGGTCCCCTTACAGTACTGCCGCACAGAGAACTTTGCGGCGAAAGGAGGCATCAGCTGATGCCAGAACATCAATTTTGTAGAATTTTGAAAAGGTGTGCACTGACGTCCAAGTCGCAGCCTTGCACACCTGGGCCACCGAGGCCTGATGCCAGAAAGCCCATGACGCACTCACCGCCCTGGTAGCGTGCGCCTTGACAGGGAAGAATAGGCCTGTACAATAGTCTGTCTGATCCATTTTGAAATGGTCGCCGCAGACCCATACCCTTCCGAGGTCCCTCAGGAAGGACAAAGAATCCGATTTCCGAAAGGATCCAGTCGACAGCTAAACCCTGATCGCCCTGACAACATCCAAGGAATGCAGAGCAACCTCCTTAGGATGCTTAGGCTTCGCACAGAGCGAAGGCAAAACAATGTCCTCATTAAGGTGAAATTCAGAAACCACCTTAGGGAGAAAGGATGGGTTAGGACGCAATACCACCTTATCCCTATGAACCACCAGGTAAGGGGAGCGGCAAGACAAAGCCACCAACTCCGACACTCTGCGAGCAGAAGTGATCGCCACAAGAAAGGCAACCTTTTTAGACAGCAGAGTCAACGATATTTCCCTGATATCAAACGGGGAACGTTGTAACACAGACAGAACCAAGTTCAAGTCCCATGGAGGTAAAGGCTCTCTTCGAGGAGGGGCCGAATGACGCACACCTTCAATGAAGGTGCGAATCAAGAATTAGACGCCACAGGGCGCTGGAAAAGAAAAGCCAGAGCAGATACCTGGCCCTTAATCTTGGCCAACGCAAGGCGCTGGTCCACACCAGACTGAAGGAAAGCCAACACTTTCGCCACCGAGTATGAACGAGGAGAGAAGCCCCTGGACTCACACCAGGCAAAATAAGCTTTCCATGTATGGTAATAAATCTTACCAGACGAGGCTTTTCTTGCCTTGAGTAAGGTAGGAATGACCTCTGAGAAGAGACCCCCGTCTCTCAGGACCTGGCTTTTAACAGCCATGCCGTTAAAGCCAGCGACTGTAAAGCAGGATGGAAGATCGGTCCCTGAGACAGTAGATCTTCTTGCATTGGTAGCTGCCATGGAGGCTCGATGGCCAGGTGAACGATGTCCGCGTACCAGGACCGGCGTGGCCAGTTCGGCGCCACCAGAATCACCAACAATGGTTCCGAGGCCAACCTGCGAAGGAACCTGGACAACTGAATCGGAGGAAAGGCATATATCAGATGATAGTGATGCCAAGGCACCACCAGCGCATCCGAGGCGTCTTGCCAGAGGATCGCGCGTTCTTGCCATGAACCTTTCCACCTTGTGGTTTAGCCAAGACACGAACAGATCCACATCCGGGGATCCCCATTTCACACACAGCATTTGAAATACCTCGGGGTGCAGGGACCATTCCCCCTAGTCCAGGGTCTTGCGGCTCAGATAATCAGCCGGCCAATTCTCTACACCGGGAATGTGAACTGCCGATATTGCCGGGACTTGAGTCTCGGCCCAAAACAGAATGCTGGTCACTTCCTGGGCCGCCCGGTCACTCCTGGTGCCCCCTTGGTGATTGATGTAAGCCACCGCAGTGGCATAGTCCATCTGCACCCGTACAGGGCGGCCCTGAAGACGATCCCACCAATGGAACAGGCACAGCCTGATCGCTCTCAATTCCAATATGTTTATGGGGAGGGAGGATTCCTCCACCGACCAAATGCCCTGGGCAGACAGGTTGCCCAGGACTCCACCCCAGCCGGACAGGCTGGCATCTGTGGCAAGTACTGTCCACAGTAACGGTCTGAAGCATTTTCCTTCCGCCACAGACAGGGGCTGAAGCCACCACAGAAGATCCATTCTGGTTCAGTGACTCAGACACTCAGATCCAAAGACTGAGGGAGCCTGTCCCATCTGGCCAGGATCTCCGCTTGGAGAGACCTTGTGTGAAACTGTGCAAACAGTATCGCCTCAAAGGCCGACACCATCAGCCCCAGGGACCACATACAGGTCCTGAGTGACAAGGATTCATTTTCCCTGAGGGCCCTGACCTCATTCTGTAGGGTCCGGAGCTTGTCCTCCAGCAGGAACACCTTCGCTTGAGCAGAGTCCAGAACCATTCCCAAATATGGGAGACGAACCGAAGGAGACAAGGTCTACTTCTGCACGTTGATGGTCCATCCGAACTCCTGAAGCGTCTGAACTGTAGTGGACAGATCGCGCAGCAGGCTCTGGCTGGCACTCGATCTTAACAGGAGATCGTCCAGATACCCCAAGACCACAATGCCCTGTGCCCGTAACAGGCCCAGAACGGGAGCAAGCACTTTGGTAAACACCCTTGGAGCCGAAGCAAGACCGAAAGGTAACGCCACAAACTGATAATGTTCCTCCACGATAGCGAATCGGAGGTACCTCTGATGACCCTCAAAAATGGGGATGTGTAGATACGCATCCTTCAGGTCGATAGAGGCCAGGAATTCGCCTGGACTCAGGGGAGGCTACCACCGAGCGAAGCAATTCCATGCGGAACTTCTGAACGCGTACAAAGCGGTTAAGAGCTTTAAAGTCCAGAATAGGACGCACCTTGCCCTCCTTTCTAGGCACAGTGAACAGATTTGGGAAAAACCCCTGAAACCTGTCCCGATGAGGCACCGGGACGATCACCCCCTGGGCGAGGAGATCTTGTACCGCCTGATGCAGGTCCTGTAACCACCCTGGGGTCAAATGAAGATTTGAGGGAAAGAATCTGTCCGCCGGCCGCAAAAGGAATTCGATCTTGTAACCTGATCGAATGATTTCCTGAACCCACCTGTCCGGAATTCGGAGCAGCCAAGTCTGGAGGAAACCACGCAAACGTCCCCCCACCCCTGAAACGGTGAGAGCGCCCCATCGGGTAGAGGCGGACTGGGCCACCGCACCAGCTTGGCCGGATTTAGGTTTGCCTGCCCAGGGCTTTCTCTGGCCACCCTGGCCCTTGAAGGGTTTCCCCTTGTTCTGTGCCTTGAAGGCACGAAAGGACCCCTAATTTGGTTTAAAGGAGGAGCCCCGCTTACCGCAGAAAAAACTGAATTTTTGTAAAATCTTACCTGTAAAATTCCTTTCTCTGAGTCCTCCGACAGTCGCCGCCATCTTCATATTCGTCACAATGGGGTATTAGACTTTGCTCCGAAGGAGTAGCTAGGCAACAGAATATGTCAATATTAAAGCTTTTAACATATCCCCACCCCAGGGGGTGGTCCCCTCAGTCTATACCCTCCTGCTTCCTGTTTCCTGCTTCAGTTTCAGTGGAATAGCAGTAGAGTACCTAAACCCCAAAAGAGGGGCGGGGGCTGTCGGAGGACTCCGAAAGGAATTTTACAGGTAAGATTTTACAAAAATTCCGTTTTCTCTTACGTCCTCCGACAGTCGCCGCCATCTTCATATTAGTCACAATGGGGACGTCCCAAAGCAGTGCAAACATGAGGGGTGGGAAACGCAGCCGCGCCTAAAGGCAACGCAGTCTCCACATCAAAGAAAGTAACCTTACCAAAGGAAGGAAACCAGCTGGGCAACACGAGAAAAAATTTTGCTCAACGGGAGCAATAACCCAGGAAAAAAACAAATAACCCAGGGATAAAAAGAAATCCCAAACAGCCCAAAGGACCAAAACCAGGAACCCTAAGGGACCGCCGCACTAAGAACCTTGCGGCCAAAGGAAGCATCTGCCGATGCTTGAACATCCACTACGTGGAACAGAGTGAAGGTGTGCACGGTCGACCAGGTCGCCGCCCTACACACCTGGGCCACAGAAGCCCCATGACGACAGGCCCAAGACGTACTCCGAGATCTGGTAGAGTGCGCCTCCACAGGCATAGGGGAAACTTTTCCCCGCAAAGCATAGGCCTGTTCAATGGCCTGTCTGAACCAATTGGCGACGGCAGGAGCCGACGCCGCTACGCCCTTCCGAGGACCCCCGGAAGGACAAACAAAGAATCAGACCTGCGAAAAGATTGACGATTTTAGGTAAACCCTAATCGCTATGAACAGCATCCAAGGAGTGCAACTCCACCTCCTCCGGATGTTTAGACTTCGCGCAAGGCGAAGGCAAGACAATGACCTCACTGAGGTGAAATTCCGAAACCCTCTTCGGGAAAAAAAGGGTTAGGTCGCAAGACCACCTTAACCAAGCGAGTGACCAGACACGGACAATGGCAGGAGAAGCTGCCAGCTCCGACACTCTGCGAGCCGACGTGATCGCCACCAAAAAAGGTGACCTTCTAGGACAACATAGACAACGAGATCTACCTGATCCGTTCAAAAAAGAACCATGTTGTAACACGGACAGAACAAGATTCCAGTCCCAAAGGGGCAGAGGCACCCTCCTAGGAGGGACCAGATGCCCCCGAACAAAAGTGCCAACCAAGGAGTTAGATGCCATAGGACGTTGAAAAAAGAACGGCCATCGCAGACACCTGACCCTTGAACGTAGCCAGCGCCAAACGCTGTCAACACCCTCTCGAAGGAAGGACAACACCCCAGACACCGACTACGGGCGAGGTGAAGACCCCCTGGACTCACACCAGGCAAAATAGGCCTACCAAGTACGGTAAAAGACCTTCCGAGGAAAAATTCCTCGCGTCGATCAAAGTGTGAATGACCTCAGGGGAGAGACCCCTATCCCTCAGGACCTTGGTTTCAACAGCCAGGCCGGCAAAGCCAGTGACTGTAAGGCAGGATGAAATATCAGCCCTTGAGACCGGAGATCTTCCCGAAGAGGCAGACGCCACGGGGCGTCGACCGCCAAATGCACGAGGTCTGCGTACCAGGACCGGCAAGGCCAGTCTGGTGTCACAAGTATCACTGTGTTTCGGTTCCGAGTTCAGCCTGCGAAGGAACCTGGGCAGCAATTGAAAAACGGTGAAAACGCATACATCAGTCGGTACTGATGCCACGGAGCTACCAACGCGACTGACGCGTCTGCCCGAGGATCGCGTGGCCTTGCCACGAACCTGTTCACCTCAGACGAGACGCGAACAGGTCCACCTCTGGAAGACCCCACTTTGCGCACAACATCTGGAGAATATCCGGACAGAGGGGCCATTCCCCCTGGTCCAGGGACTGGCGGCATCTGATAATCCTCCCGCCAGTTCTCCACCCCCGGAATGTGAACCGCCGATATCGCCGGGACATGTGTCTCGGCCCAAGACAAAATGTCGGCCACTTCCCGAGCCGCCCGGGCTCACTTGGTGCCCCCTTGGCGAAAGACGTAAGCCGCCGCCGTGGCAATGTCCGTCTGCACCCGAACCGGACAGCCCTGCAGCACGTCCGGCCAACGATGAAGGCAGAGATTCATTGCACGCAATTCCAGAATGTTGATCGGAAGGGAGGATTCCGCCTCCGACCAAGTTCCCTGGGCGGACAGAACGCCCAGAACACCACCCCAGCCCAACAGGCTGGCATCCATGGTGACCACCGTCCATGAGAGAGGACGAAGAGACTTGCCCCCTGACACCGCCGGGGACTGGAGCCACCACAGAACATCCTGCGATGGCCCAACGAAATCTGGATCCAGAGATTGCGGTCGCCCGTCCCACCTGGACAGGATCTCCGCTTGGAGACCCCGGGTGTGAAACTGGGCGAAGGGAATCGCCTCGAAAGCCGAGACCATCAATCCCAGACATCTCATGCGCGTCCGGAGTGACGAGCACGGAATGTCCCTGAGGGACCTGACTTCTCCTGAAGAGTCCTGAGTTTGTCGTCCGGTAGGAGACCTACGCCTGGACCGAGTCCAGAATCATTCCCAGGTAGGGAAGACGAATCGACGGACACAGCGTCGACTATGGAAAATCAATCGCCCAACCAAACTCCTGAGAGTCAGCACCGTGAAGGACAGGTCCTCCTCCAGACCCTGGCTGGTCGCAGACTGACCCAGAATAACTTCCAGATACCCCAGGACAGAGATGCCCTGGGCTCTCAACAAAGCCAGAAACCGGTGCAAGTACCTTGGCGAAAAAAACCCGTGGAGCCGAAGCGAGACCAAAAGGTAACGCCACGATTGGTAATGATCCTCCGCAATGGCGAATCGAAGTCACCTCTGGTGACCCACAAAAAAACGGGATGCGAAGGCATGCATCCCTCAAGTCGATGGAAGTCACGAATTCCCCCGGAACCAGGGCAGCCACCCCCGACCGCAGGGATTCCATGCGGAACTTGCGAACCCGCACAAAGCGGTTCAGAGCCTGGAAGTCCAGAATTGGACGTACCCTGCCCTCCTTCCTGGGCACGGTGAACAGATTGGAAGAGAAAACCCCCGAAATCTGTCCCGATGAGGCACCGGAACCACCTGAGGGAAAAAATCTGCTCTCCGGCCGGGAGAGAAAACTCGATCTTGTAACCAGAACGAACGATTTCCTGAACCCACCTGTCCCGAACACGGGCCAACCAGGGTTGAAGAAAAACCAAGCAAGCGTTCCCCCACCCCAGAACTGGGTGAGGGTGCCCCTTCAGGCCGCATTGTTATGGGCAGCGGATCCGGACTGGCCGGACTTATGCTTACCCGACCACGGCTTCTTTTGGGAGCCTTGGCCTTTGAATGGTTCTCCCCTATAGGGCGACCGAAAAGCACGAAAGGACCCCTGAGAGGGCCGAAAAGAAGCATGCTACTTACCATGAGCAGCCTTAGCCTGGTGGGATCGGGGCAGGAGCGTGCTCTCACCACCCATGACCCCCTTTATCAGTGCAGCCAAGGATTCGCCAAAAAGGCGAGATCCATCATAGGGCAGATTGGCTAAGGTCTTGCGCGAAGATTGGTCCACAGACCAATGCTTCAACCAAACCAGGCGGCGAGACAATACCGCCACACTGTGTACACGTGCAGCCAACGGTACTATATCCAGGTCCGCATCACACAAATACACAACACCCTGATGGATTTTTTCCACCATATCCAATGTCGCCGGTGAGGCTGAATCAGCCACCAGGACGCGCCTGAGTGCCTGCGTCCAATTCGCGACAGCCTGGGCTGCCCTAAGCGAAGCAAATAGAGCCTTTAGTATAGAACCCGTAATAGAGTAAGCATGATGGGCAAGAGACTCCAGCCTCCTGCCCGTAGCATCCCGGAACACCGAGGTATCCTCTACAGGAATCGCAGTGGACCTATTCATCAGTAGCGGGCGTGAAAGGATAACGCAGCCTGAACCTACTTGGTACAGCAAAAGGCTTGCGTATATTGCGCCATTGTTCCTTAACAGCGCGCTGAAAATCATCAGTGCAGGGAAAGACCTGCGATGTCTTGCGTCTTTTCTGCGTCCCATAAGCTGCTAGGGCAGCAGGAGGACGTGGTTCAACCCGTAAACGCAGTGTTTGCTTGATGGAAGCAACCAATCCATCCATGAGTGCAAGCTCTTCAGGCGAGCCAGGGGGAGAATTATCCACCCCTTCTACCTCAGCCTCCACAAGACCCAGGGAGGAACGGGACCCCGATAAGGAGACCCCAGCTATAGCAGCCCCATCACCAGCACCCTCTGTCAGGAGATTGAAAACTCCGGGTGGTTGTGTGGATTGAACAGCCACAAGCATTAGCACCTGAGCAGCAAGATTAGCCACAACCGCAGCCAAAACCCCCCCTGGGGGGGGAAAACAGCCCTTGGTTACCCACCAAGTGGTAGGAAATTTGTGTCCCTGAGAATCCATTGCCCCAATGATAAGCCGGAAAATAAAGGGTTAACTGCCCCTTAAACAAGCGCAGCGAGCGCTGCCCACCGCACACACACTGGCACAATTTTTACCCCCACCGGGAGAAAAAGGCTCAACACAGGCAAGGATAAGGGATAGGGAGGTAAAAACCTGTAGAGACCATCGCTGCTGCCTCGATCGGTGCACCCAGGGAGAGGAAGCGATGCAACCCAGGGCACTCTATGAAAGCCTATGGAAGGCTACAAGAAAATGGCCGCCTGCAGCGATACCATGCGGCTGGAGTGAGCGCTGCCAAAATGGCGCCGTTAGGCGCTGAAACCGCCGCTCCTCCACCTCAGCGAGGTGGACCAAACATAGCATAGCATGTAAAAACATGGCGGACCGCCGCAGCGGTCGCTGAAAGTGCCCCAAACATGATAAAAATCATGCCCCACAGCACACAGCCGTTCACACATACACAAACTGACACAGACAGTGCAGCAAAGCCCCCCCTCCTTGCAGCCCACAGCATGCAGCCAGAGAGATAGGGATTTCAATAGTGTGAACACAGGCAGGGTTACACAGTCCCAGACTGACACCCCCCCCCCCAACAGACAGGTCCCCACATAGATACACTTACCTCCCAATGGCGTGGGGAACCCGCACAGGCGAACAAGCCGCTGCGCATGTGGCAGGGAGAGTCGCAGCCAGGATGCAGAAATCGGGGTTAAGAAACCGCACAGCGTCCAGTGAGGTAGCCACCTCACCAATCATCCCTGCACCGAACAGGGATGGGTCGTTCACTGTGCCAGGAGCGTTACCTGACTGAACGCTCGATGGCAGGCTGGGAAGCCACTGACCCACATCCTGCGACCAGGGGGATCAGCCCGAGACACAGCCCGCACGAATCCTCTTCATCAGAAGAACTAACTAATGCTGACAAAAAGAACAGCTAAGTAAAGAGAGAGAAAAAACAAAAAAATCAAAAAAGAAGAGAAAGGCTGAGACAAAATGCCCCAGCATAGAGAGATCCAGCTACTCCTGACAAGCTAGACATTGAAACTGAAGCAGGAAACAGGAAGCAGGAGGGTATAGACTGAGGGGACCACCCCCTGGGGTGGGGATATGTTAAATGCTTTAATATTGACATATTGTGTTGCCTAGCTACTCCTTCGGAGCAAAGTCTAATACCCCATTGTGACAAATATGAAGATGGCGGCGACTGCCGGAGGACGTAAGAGAAACTTGCTTTTAGGATTCTGGGGCAGCAGAGTGCTCTTGCACCCAGTAACCCCTTTTAGTAATTCATCCAGGGATTCCCCAAACAGGCGAGACCCCGCATAGGGGATGTCAGCCACCGTTTTTCTTGAAGTCTGGTCAGCCGACCAGCTTTTCAACCATATCAGGCGACGGTTAATCATCGCGACACTGGACAGGCGCGCAGCTAATGGGTCCTCATTCAAGGCAACATCGCACAAATACATGACTCCTTGATAGATCTGGTCCACCATTGCCAAGGTAGTAGGGGGAGGAGAATCAGCCAAGAGGGTGCATCTTAGCACCTTGGTCCAATCCGCCACAGCCTGAGCCGCCATGACAGAGGCGAAAATAGGCTTTAGCAGGGAACCCGCCACCATGTAGGCATGGCGGGCAAGGGATTCCATCCTCCTATCCGTAGGATCCCTAAACACCGGAGAATCTTCGGTGGGTACCAGAGTGGCCTTGTGCAATCTGGCCACAGTGTGATCCACCTGAGGGGCCACACACCAGCGCAAATCCGTAGGAAACGCAAAGGGATAAAGGAGTTGAAACCTCTTCGGCACCACAAAGGTGCGTTTTAAATGACGCCATTGATCATTCACAGTAACGTGAAACTCAGCGGGGCAAGGGAACACCTGCGCTGCCTTGCGGGTCCTTTGTGTACCAAAAGAGGACAATGCCCGGAGGATTGAGCTCATCCTCTAAATGTAGTCTTTCCGTAATGGCAAAAATTAGCGCATCCATAGCTGCGCGGTCCTCAGCCGTCCCAGGGGGTGAATCATCCACCCCTGCAACCTCCGCCTCCCCCCTCAGACAGAAGAGCGAGACCCTTCAAGGGGCACGCCACCTACGGCAACCATATCCGATTCAGAATCAGAAGACAAGGAAAAACGAGGCCTTTTTCTGTCAGCACGTTCAGTCATCAGAATATCCACTGTGGACACCAAAGTCGCCACTGGAGCAGACAAAGAAGACAGAGCAGAAGATTCAGAGGAACCTGAATCCCCCACTAAGGCTGTGGGAAATTTGATGTCCTGAGATTCCATAGTAAAAAAATTTTTGAAGGCACTGGCCCTTTAAGCACACCGGGGACCCCCGCAGCACACCGCTACAAGACTGAAACAGATCCCAGAGCAGGATAAACTGATAGCCAGAAGTATTTGCACACAAAAAAAAAAAAAAAGAAGAAGAACAGCAGACAGACAAGTGTTACCACCGCAGCCGATCTCTTCTGAACAGAAGGAGGAAGTGACGTCACTGCAGGAGACTGAACTGAGACTGCAGGCCAAGGAAAAATGGTTGCCTATAGAAAGTATGGGAGGCTTTGGGAAAATGGCCGCCGACATGTGCTCGGAACAAACGTTTTGCCACACAAGATGGTGCCGCAAGGTGCCAAAACATACCACATACAATGCTGTATAAGCGCCCACAGTGAAGCCAGACATGCTGCCCACACCTAAAATGGCAGACCGGCGGTGTTTAACCCCGCAGCGGTCGCCACACGTGTCTGTACCTCCAAATAGCACCCTAAAGTGACACAGGAGAGGGACCCCCACAAACCCACACAGTACACTGAGAAAAACCCCCAGTAGGGACCGGGATCAGGGAGCCCAAAAACGCACAGACATGAGGGGATAACAAAGACACACAGGACTGCCATCCCCAGACAGAGGCCCCACACAGAATGTACTTACCTGTACGCGATGGCGTGGGGTGCCTCTGGACGGGAAACCGCCCACCCTCAGATGGCAAGGGTGCCGTCAGCCACAAACGCAGGACGCTAGTGCACGGAGAACCGTGGACGAGGCGTCCCGGCGAGGTAGCCACCTCGCAGGCTGCATCCCTGAGGACAGGGATGGGTCCTTTGCGAGGCCAGGGCGAACACATAGCCTGCTAAACGCTCGATGGCGGGCTGGGATTCCATCAGGCCCTCTGTCCTGGAAAACCAGGACGACCAGTCCGACTCCCAGCTCCGCAAACGCCATCTTCATCCGAAGATCTGACTAACGCTGACAAAATAAACAGCTAGTAGTGCAAAGAAAAAAACTAATTTGCAGCAAATAAAATCATAAAAAAGAAGAAAGGCTGAGACTGTAGCCCCAGCACAGGGAAGCCCATCTTACTCCTTAACTAGGCAGAAGACAAACTGAGTTGGGATGGCTGATTGCAGGGGGGTATTGGACCAGTGGGACAGCCCCCATAGGTGTGTATGTAAATGCTTTGTTTTTTTAACAAGTCTTATGCCTAGTTACTCCTGTGGAGATTACGTCAATACCCATTGGTGAAGACTGTACGAGTGGGTGGCGACTGTCGGAGGACGTAAGAGAAACCTTGTTTTGCTGTTTGTTTGAGCTGCAAAAAGGTCCACTTCTGGAAGGCCCAACTTGGCCGCAGTTTCTGCAAAAGTTCCTTGGGTTGAGGGCCAATTGTCCTGACACCTGGTAGCGGCTGAGGTGGTCTGCTAAGACCTTCTGAGTCTCCTTCAGATGAATAGCTGAAATTGAGGCAAGATTCAGCTTGACCCAAGAGAATATTTTCTGGGCTATGTACTGTAACCCCCGACTGCGTGTACCTCACTGTTTGTTGAGGTACGCCACTGTAGCCATGTTGTCGGATCGAATCTGCAGACGACTTCCCTTTATGTCCATCGGAAAAGACTAAGGCTTTTTGTACTGCCATGAGTTCTCTCTGGTTTGACGAAGTCTAAGCTGTGTCTGTGGTTATTCTTTGATACTTGAATAACCCAGTTTTAGTCCCTTTGTAAGGTGAAGAGGTGATCTCCACCACCATAGGGTTCTTTTTACCCTGGTGGGAACTTCGGTTCCAAGGAATCTGGAAATCCCATCCCAGTTCTTTAACAGGAACCACTGGAAGGGACACTGTTGCTACTGTGCACAAGGGACAGCTGGAAAACAGGAGGTCATGAGGCCTACGACTCCTGTTATGTACCTGAGTGAGACCCACTGGTTGGTTTGTTGACCATCCATCCCAGTGACTCAAGGAACTTCTGAACTGTTTGGAGGTCTTTTTCCAGTTTCTGATCTGAATCCACCTCTACTAGGAGGTCATCCAGGTAGGGGATGATCCTAATGGACTTCAGTCTTGGCGGGGCTAAAGCTTCCCTCAGGACTTTGGTAAAGATATGAGGGACTGAGGATAACCCGAAGGCGATAGTGTCTGACCTCTGGTCCTAGCTTCACTGCAGTGTTAATTTTGTCAACTAAAACGTTTTCGTCGACTAAATTAACACAATTTTAGTCGACTAAAATAACTTGAAATTTGCTGCCAAAATGAACACTGGTGCATGCTCAAAGCTTAATACCATAAATAATAACATATTCGATTTTTCACTCCAGGGCCAGAAGTAGTATATAATGAGTTTGGAAATTGTAGAAAAAAAGCTTAAATAATGCATTACAAATTACAATTGAACTACACCCATTCCATTATAGATGACTAAAATGAGTTTTAGTCAACTAAAATGTAGGACGTTTTAGTCGACTAAAATGTACTGGAGTTTTAGTCGACTAAATACGACTAAAACACTTGCAGAAGACTAAAACTAAATTGAAATTTGCTGGCAAAATGAACACTGCTTCACTGTAGTCATGAGAACTTCTGGTAAGCCAGGTGAATAGGGATGTGGAAATAAGCATCCTTTAAGTCCAGTATAGTCATGAAATATTTCGGATACAGCAAGCTTCCTATGGAATGCACCAATTCGAAATGCTTGTACCTTCGAGCGATTTAAAAGTGCATTGATTTAAAGTCAATCGATAAGATAACTCAGAGAAGTTATCACCTAACTGTGGGAATAAAACAGTTTTTTGCCCTGTTCCTTCTAGGAACAGGTATCAATACCCTCTGATCTACTAGAGCAACTGCTTTGGCTTGATCCTTGGGGAGACTGGTAATTAATAGCTTCTCTGGGAATTGAATTCCAGTCTGTACCCTGTGGACACTAGGTCCAAATTCAAAAGCGATTGATGTAATTTCCTTCTACTGCGGGAGGGAGGCCCTTAATCTTCTGCCCACTCTGCGAAAGGAGTCCTTGTGGTTTGGCGGGGTGCTTGAGGGTTAAACAGGATGCTCCCCCTACCCCTGCCTTTGTGTCCAGTCCAGTGTTTCTTTGATGGCACTTGAAGGGACACTTTAAGAACTCACAGCTCTTATTACAAGCCTGGTATTCTATCACCTACGCCGCCAAGCCTGTTTGGACACGGCCTGAACCTCACATGGCCCTTGTTTACCCCTGCCCCGAAAACTTTCGGGTATATGGGGATATTTTCTTTTCTGGAATTTACTTTGTCAGTAGTACGTTCCAGAGCTGTCAGCCCGGGGCCTGAAGAAATGGTCACCTGTAAAAGGGGAGACCACAAAGGCATAGTTTGGAAGTACAGTCACCAGACCATGACCTGAACCAGAAACTCCTCCTGCCAAAGCTGAGGTTCTGGCTGTCAATCTAACCGCCTCAGCAGATGAATCAGCCAAAAAAACTCACTGCTAAGAGATTGATTGCCAGTGATTGGTAACAGGATCTCACACACCCACTGAGTTGTCTGTTCAGGGTGGTGGGGGGAGATCGGTGTAATCCACACTCATCCTCCTCCATTCATCATTTCTGTTTTTCCATAATGAGGAACAGGTAAGGATAAACCTCACTGACAATTTTGGAATTTTATTCCATAGTTCTTTGCTGTCAAAGGCAAACCTTTTTAAATTTAAAGCAAAATGGTTTCTTTTCAGGATTTTCCTATTCCAGCTTGATTGTATTTTAGCAAGGAGCTGTGTATACATAAGATCATGCTAAAAAAATCTCCTGCTAAGTGATTGATTGCCAATCACACACACCCTGAATCGTATGTTCAGGGTGGTGGGGGAGGTTTGGTGTAATCAGCACTCATCCTCCACCTTTCAGGATTTTCCCATGGCAGCTTGATTGTATTTTAGCAAGGAGCTGATTGCCAGCGATTGGTTATCACACACATACCCTGCTCTAGCAAGGAGTGTACAGGGAAAAACTAGCATTTTTCTTATGGATTGTATACATATTATGCTTGCACCTTCTCTTCAATTTCTAGTGTAACACACTGTTTTAAGCAATTCATCCACATCTTTAAGGGAAAATTTTGAATCTGGAACCTTCACGGCACTCCTTTCCCTGGGTTCCTCCCCTGCCCAGACTCAACTGAGAAATGAGGGGACTCCGATTCTTCCCTTGTGTCGTCACCATACACTCTGTGTTGGTTTAGACACAGATGTAGGGACCCAAGTAAAAAGGTCAACATTCTTTTAGGTGGATATATTAGAGTCATCTTTAACAAGATTATCAAATACATGTGCGGAACGCTTTTGCTCCATGTGGAACTTAGCCTCCCGCAAACTGCACATTTCTTTCTGGGGGCTGAGTCTTTGGACCTTGACCTGAGCCTTGGTCTATAACGATAAAAAAACAATTAGTTATGACTCCCAAATTCACCCTCCCACATAGTGTGTACAGGGTAAAGAAATAGTGCCCCCTTCTACCAACCCGATTTAACTTACAAGAGAAGGGAAGGGGAAAAGACCACCACAGGTATATGCTGGAAGGGAAAATTCCCCATCGCTTACCTGGGAGGTGCGTCTAAACTTCTGGATTTTCCAGTGAGCACTGTGGGGCCATAATCCAGAAGTGGAAAGATCACAAAGAAAAAAAAAAAAAAAAAAAAAAAGTCACAAGCAGTTGCTCCTCAGGATTTCTGACAGAGGAGTGAAAAGAATTATCAGAAGAATTGTCCAAGAGGCAAGGAGCACTTGAGAGCTTCAGAAAAACCTGAGATTACAAGGGACAATTGTTTAAAAAAAAAAAAAAAAATAAAGAATGCACTTAACCACCATGGCCTGTATGTACACAGCACACAAAACTTCACTGGTGTAGAAAAAGCATGAAGCTCTATAACTGCACAACATTTAGACAAGCCTGTGAAATACTGGGAGAATACAGTCTGGTCATAGGAGACCAAAATTGAACTTTCTGGGTGCCATAATGCACACAATGTTAAGAGGTCAAATGGCACTGCACATCACCTCAAAAACACCAACTGAAGTTTGGATGTGGGAACACCATGGTGTGTGGCTGTTTTTCAGTATACAGTGCTGGCAAACCTCATGTCATTAAAGGAAGAATGAAGGGAAAAATGAACAAAGATATTTTTGACAAAAATCTGCTGCCATCTATCAGGATGGCAAAGAGGAAACAAGGGTGGACATTTCAGCAAGACAATGATCACATAGCCAAGGAAACTAATAGTTTCAAAAAAGAAATTAAAGCTGCTAGATTGGCCCAACAAATCACCTGACTTGAATGAAAAAAAAAAAAAAAAAATAAAGAACTAAAGATGAGACTTCATAGAAGCCCACAGAACCCTCAAGATTTGTGGAAAAATGGGCCAAAAAAAAACTGAGCAATAAACTAGTTTATCCATACAGGAGGCATTTTGAAGCGGTCATTACCAACAAAGGATTTTGTATGAGGTGTTAAATTTCAATTAACATGTTCAATATTTTTCCTGGTGTCATTCCATTTTATTACACAACTTCCATTTCTGAACTTATTTGTTTTGGTTTCTTGCATGCATTGTTGTTTCAGACGTGTTGAAAATTTCATGTCAATACCACCTTCAGTGCCGGTTCACACTGTTCCGACTTGTCAGGCGACTTGGTCACCTGACAAGTAGCGGACCGTGCTGTGCAATTGGAACCGTTCTAATAGGAGCGACTCAAGTCACTCTGACTTAGAAAAAAAGGTTCCTGCACTACTTCGGGGCGACATCGGAGCGACTTGCATTGACTTCCATTATGTGAAGTTACCTAGAAAAAGGGTGACTTGAATACTTTTTTTACCCACTGTATGTGAGACATGTTACAAAAAATGCATGTCCTCTAGGAGAACATCCACCTTTTACCATGACCACTTTTCCATAAAGAATGGTCCTCAACATGAAAAGACCAGGTGGTTGTATTTGCCTCAGGCCAAAAATTCAAAATCCTCCCTTTGGTTTTCACAACTCCACACAAATTCCAAAATTAAAATATGGTTAGCATCTATAGATGCTGTTCCACTCCTGTGGAAGTGAATAAAACTTACTAAACCACACATTTCCAAAACAAAGCAGTGCTTGGCTACAACCAGTAAATCCCCAATTACTCCTACAAGCCAGTAACTGCAGGACCCGATACATTCACAGAGCTAAATTGAGCTTGGTGGTTAACGTTACAGCACGCGATGGTTAATATTCAGAAACCGAAAGGCAAGTACAGATTTCCAGGGGGGGGGGGTTAAGAATTAAAATCTTGGAAAAATGTTTAACCTGATTGTAAAGTCTTTTTGACCACTTCTGGACTGGAAGGATTTGCCCCCTCAATGACCAGGCCCTATTTTGCAATTCAGCACTGCGTTACTTTAACGGACAATTGTGCGGTCGTGCAATGCTGTACCCAAACTAAATGTATATCTTTTTCCTACAAATAGAGCTTTCTTTTGGTGGCATTTGATCACCTGTGCGATTTTTATTTTTTGAGCTATAAATAAAAAAAATATAAAATTTATCACATTCTGCTATAAGACATTCTCAAAAAAAAAAAAAAAATCAAACTTTGGCATTTTAGGCCAATTTGTTTTCTGCTACACATTTTTGGTAAAAAAAAAAAAAAAAAACACATTTTTTTTTACGGGACTGCGACATAGCGGTAGACAGATCGGATCCCTGACATTTGACACTTTTTGGGGTACCAGTGAAATTACTGTAATTAGTGCTAAAAATATGCACCGTTACTGTAATAATGACACTGGCAGGGAAGGGGGTCAACCGTATAGGTGATCAAGGGGTTAAATGTGACCCTAGGGGAGTGATTCTAACTGTATGGGGGTTGGACTTGTGAAATGATCACAGAGACATGCGATCCTATATAGCAGGATCACATGAGCTCTGATCATTTCAGGGAGAGGGACAGTCAGCTGTGTTTACAATAGTCGGCCATCCTCTGCGGGGAGCGATCGCTAGTGTCAGGCGGCGATCGGAGCCGCCCGACATCCACGCGCGCCCCTAGCTGCCTTCAGGCGAGCAACGTAGACCTACGTCGCTTTGCTTGTAGGAGCCAGACTGCCACAGTAAATATACTGTAGGCAGTCGGCAAGCGGTTAACATGTTATACTTACCTCCTCTGTTGCAGTGGATTTGCAGAGAGCAACCCCGATCCTCCTCCACAGCTCTACTGGCCCCTCCCACCTGTTGAGTGCCCACATAGCGCACCTGAGCCGAGTCACAGCTCCGTGTCCACCAAGCTGTGCCCCCTTTCTATTCTTATTGGCTGACTAAGTGACAGCAGAAGTCAATGGCGCAGCACTGCAGTCTCAGCCGAGGGTAGTCCCGGATGGCCAACACATTCCGACATCGCTGGAGCTAGGAGAACCTCAGGTAAGGGGGTGCTGAGGGGGCTGCTGCACACAAGGCTTTTTATCTTAATGCATAGAATTCATTAAGATAAAAAAAAAATAATTCTGACTTAACCCCTTTAAGCTGTAGATTACCTAAAATAATTGTGATGTGGACACTTCCTATTGTCTGTCCACTGGAAGGGTACTCTGGATCCAGAAAAGGGGACATTTGCAGTGCTGGAATACTGAATAGCTGCACCTGAAAATGGCAGTAGCACGGGACTTTGGTAAGAAAAAAATAAATTTGCAGGATGGGGAAAGGGGCATAAAGGGAGGAGGCTATACTTTAACAAGTTGGGGGTGTTAAGAGTTGCTGCTCAGGAAGAGGGGGGGGGGAGAAAGAGGTACCCTGCATTGATCTTAAATACACCTGCATAAAAAAACAAAATGTAAGTTTTGTATGAATTATCCACCCCACTTATGGAATGTGGATACATACCCCAATAACCATACATTGTTGTATTTCTAGATATGGTAAAATCCTTGATAAAAAGGCACACAGCTGAAACGCGTAGGATTAGATGCTCTCTGTACATCCTAAGTCTAAACTAAGCACGGATGACAGAAAAACGAAAACATCCTAAGTCACCATTTTCACACGTCACTTCTTACCTTTATCAGTTCAGCTATGGGCCTCTAGCCCAATTGTAGCACTACTCCATGTACAATTTTCTCTACAATTGAAAACATTTTATATATATAAAAAAAATTGCATTTATAAAAATCACATAAACTTCGCCTTTAAAGCCCCATTTAGGTTTGGCTTGAAGAACCAAGAATTGTATATAGGGGGTGTCAAGAGTAGGGACAGGTATTGGGGTTTAGTGTGTGAAGGTTAGAAAATCTGTGTACTATAGGAGCTGTCCCCCAACGTGTCCCACATACCAAACTACTTTTTAAAAAAGGAAAACTGCCAGCCTGATGCGCAGTCAGATAAGTATTACTAGGGGTCAAAGCATGGGACATTGCCTAGGAACTTGGTAACAGCTTGACGCAGGTCAACAAACCAACCAATTTAATTCATCTAGACCAGCCTTTTCTCAACATTTTACCCCCAAGGAACCCATAAGTCTCTGGTATCAGGGAACCCCAGCTGAAACCAATTCATTTGGACATAATGCCTTTTACATGCTGGCAAATGGAAGAATGTTCACATTAAGGTAGGTCAGAATGCCACCCTTCCAGACAGCTAAAAAGCTCATTGTAGTCATACAGCTGGCTCTGCCAAGTGACAGGTACAATTAAATGGAAGCTAAAAGACTGCGCAAGGTACCCCTTATAACCTGTAGTGGTTCCACAGAAGCCTGTTTACCAAAGGTAAATGTAGACTATCCAGTGGTCTTCATCAACATTGTAAAAGAGGAAAAGTTTTGTATGGTTCCCTTATTTTTTTTCTTCTTTGTTCCCTGGTGGGGCACAACTTCCTCTACCTTTCTGTCTCAGACAACAGAAGGAAAGCTCTTGCTCTAGAAGAACATGGGAAATGCCCTCTTAGGCAGTTGTCATCTGAACTGAAGGTTTTACCACTTATCCCATAGCAGCTCTAAAAGGTTGGAATTTCCTTCACTTTCTGTTCAAGGGGCAAATGGTCACGAATTATAGGAATCTCCTCAGTGGGAAAACCGCAATAAAAGAACTAGCATTTTAACATTCACAGCTTAAAGAGGAAGTAAACCCGCCTCAGGAAGTTGTACCTATAGGTAAGCCTATGTTAAGGCTTACCTATAGGTACTGTAAATATCTCCTAAACATGTACCGTTTAGGAGATATTTACATTTGATGCAGCCAGTGACGTCACTGGCGCATGCGCTCTGAAGGAACGGCAGATCGTGCCGTTCCTTCAGAGCCCTGTGCCGTGAACGTTGGCTCCCGCGCGCGTGAGTGACGTCACCGCGGCTCCGGCCAATCAGATGGCCGGATGCCGCGATCCCGGAAGACGGGCGACTGTACATGTCGCCCGTCATAGAGGTAAGAGAGCAGCGCGGCGAGGGCTCGTTCTAAGGTAAGTATTTGATAATAAGCTAGTATGCGATGCATACTAGCTCATTATGTCTTTATCTTTCAGGATGTAAAGAAAACAAAAAAAAAAAATTATCGGTTTACAACCTCTTTAAACAAAAGTCAAGGCTGAAAACTATGTAAAGCCACAAGGAAACAAAGCTTCTGTTAACCGCATCACAAATCATAAAGATGGCCATCTAATAAACTCCTATCCAGCCACTTGACACCATGGATACACAACTACAATTGTTAAAATGCAACATTTATACAAAAAACACAGCAAAAGAAAAAAGGCACAAAGAAAGCTTTTATCAAGTTAATCCAAATGCGTACCATTCTGTGGCAGTGCCCTCATTTATCTATAAAAGGAAATCATTTAAGTCTAATACAGTTCATGAATAAAGCAATGTCAATCAACAAAGAAATGTCCAAACAAACCAAACGTTTTGACACCTCAGCTCAGATATAAACTGCAGGTAGGAGGTTGCTTTGGTGACTTAAGTTAAATAAAGACTGCTATACGTATGGCCACCATAACACTGTCCAAGTCTACCTTTTGAAATTCTGCATTATGCCTCGTTTCCACTGAGTGGTAAGGTTCTTTACAGTTCAGTACAATTCGGCAACCTCCTACCTGCAGTTTATATCTGAGGTGTCAAACGATTGGTTTGTTTGGACGTTTCTTTGATTGTTGATTGACATTGCTTTATTCATGGACTGTACTTTATTCATGGACTGTATTAGACTTAAATGATTGATTCCTTTTATAGATAAATGAGGGCACTGCCACAGAATGGTATGCATTCGGATCAGGCTTGCATTTCCACTGCCAACAGTACCTCATTAGTGTAGCTCCACCCTGTGGGTACAGTACTATTGTGTTTAGTACCCCAATGCAAGGGTCCCAAAAAAGTGGTACGGTATGGATTTAGGGTACCATTCACAAATTTTGACAATGGAACAATTGCATACCGAACCGCTCAGTGGAAACGAGCCATTAGATATCAAATAAGCTCATTTAAATGGGGGAAAAAAAAAAAAGTGTTGAAAAGCAATACAAGGGTTGGTAAGAAAAAAGGAGGCAGTGCTTGATGTTAAGAGTCCTTCAATCTAGTGTTTAATACACTCGATTGTCCTTTTAAAATGAAGAAACCATAAAAAAAAAAAAAAAAAAAAAAAAACTTTCCAGTCTCAGGGAACCACTAACATTTACAGCTCATAGAACATTAACAGTAGGGATGCACCGAAATTTCGGCCACCGAAATTAATCGGCCGAAAATGAGCCTATCTCATTTCGGCCGATAATGGGTTAATAGTGCCGAAATTAATATGGCCGCTGTGAGGAAGGAGGAGGGCGCAGCGCAGGTTTTAAAAGTCCCGCCTCTGGCCGGCCGCCCGCCTCTCAATGACGTCCCTACTACGATCTGTGCATTATGAATGGACATACCAGGCGGGAGGGCGGGGCGAGCGGCCGCTAATGCATAGAACTATGTGATCCTTCCTGTCAGCTCAGCGGGACTGTGACTGTGTGAATGAGATCTGATCTGACCTGACACCGGGCGGGGGGAGCGGCCGCTAATAGTTGTAACTATGTAAGCCTTTCACTTCCTTGTCAGCGGAGATACGTGCCTGACAAGGAAGTGAAAGGCTCACATAGTTACAGCCATTAGCGGCCGCTCCCCCCGCCCAGTGTCAGGTCAGATCTCATTCAACACAGTCACAGTCCCGCTGAGCTGACAGGAAGGATCACATAGTACTATGTATTAGCGGCCACTCGCCCGCCCTCCTGCCCGGACTGTCAGGGAATTGAAGAGAAGTGAAGCTCACATACTGACAGCTATTAGCAGCCGCTCGCCCGCCCGGTGTGTCAGTTCATTCATGGACAGATCATAGTAGAAGTGACATCACCAGGAGGCGGGCGGCCGGCCAGAGGCGGGACTTTTGAATAATGGACACAGTGACTGGAGGAGTGAGTAGGAGAGGGACGCTAAGGGGGGGGGGGGGGGGGTGATAGCTGAGGCAGCTTACCATTGGAATTTGTATTAATTATGCAGCATGAGGGGGTTAATGTATTGTCACTGCTGCATTAGTGACCGACCAGTGGTAGTTAATTAACCCCTTTGTGCTGCATTAGTGCAACCAGTGTTAATTAACACTGATACTGATTGCACTAATGCAGCACAAAGGGGTTAATTAACTGCCACTGGTCGGTCAATAATGCATCAGTGACCAGCAGTGGCAATACATTAACCCCCTCATGCTGCATAATACAAATACCATTGGTAATTAAATTAACCTATTGCCAACCCATCACAGTACATATACTGTGACAGGGTGGCAGCGACAGGTGTACGTCGCTGCCTGTTTTTTGGTGTATGCCCCTGTTCCATCCATTTTAAATTTTTTTGGGGGAAAAAGTCATTTTCGGTTTTCGGCCAATGGCATCCTGCATTTTCGGTTTCGGCCCAAAATTTTCATTTCGGTGCATCCCTAACAGTAAATGCTTCCTCATATATGAATAAAACCAGGAATGATTGTTTGATACCCAGGGCTGCTTTATACATTTTTTTTAGTAAAAAAAGGAAAGCAAACTATTAAAGATAGCTTCTAGAAAAGAAAAGCAGACACTGAAATATTATTGTTTCCTTACACTTGTGGTCAGTGGAGAAAGGTTTGGAATGAATTGAGCACCAGCAGCCAGTGAATTGCACCCCCACCCCTTTGGCAGGCAGTAAAGAGCCCCCGTACATCGATGGCTTCCACAGATTGGTGGCCAGCGGGAGAAGGACCCCCCTTTATATTGGTGGTCAGCGGGAGACAGACCCCCTTTATATTGGTGGTCAGCGGGAGACAGACCCCCTTTATATGGGTGGTCAGCAGGAGACAGACCCCCTTTATATTGGTGGTCAGCGGGAGACAGACCCCCTTTATATTGGAGGTCAGCGGGAGACAGACCCCCTTTATATTGGAGGTCAGCGGGAGACTGAACCCCTTTATATTGGTGGTCAGCGGGAGACTGAACCCCTTTATATTGGTGGTCAGTGGGAGATGGGACCCCCTTGATATTGGTGGTCAGTGGGAGATGGGACCCCCTTGATATTGGTGGTCAGCGGGAGATGGACCCCCTTTATATTGGTGGTCAGCGGGAGATGGACCCCCTTTATATTGGTGGTCAGCGGGAGACTGAACCCCTTTATATTGGTGGTCAGTGGGAGATGGGACCCCCTTGATATTGGTGGTCAGGGGAGATGGGACCCCCTTGATATTGGTGGTCAGCGGGAGATGGACCCCCTTGATATTGGTATTTCGGTCTAGTTGCATGGCTGCTCTTGTTAGTGGGAAGAATGCATCTAGCATGGCTTGTCAGTGAGAATAACCTCCTAGAGACGACATTAATGGTGTCATTGGTTACTTATTTGGGACTAGAAGTTCAGCAAGGCCCAGAAATCTGTGGTGGAATCTTGGGATTTCAAAGAACCATCTCCAATAGGAGCCCTGCAAACACTACCCTTTACATATAAGGAAAGCCCATAGGAAGCACTACACCATGCACAGGAAGATCTGACTCCGACACGAACATTCCTTGCACTCCCCACACCACGAACACAACCCACCTTCTCACACAAGGTCTTGACCTGACTCTCAGTCAGCTGTTTGCACTCATTGAGCTGCTCGATCCATTGATCCAGCTCCTTGGTGAAGGCCTTTTCGTCCATACTGAGACTTTGTGAAGACAGACGGCTAGCACCGGGGCCTACAAGGCCAGCCGGGAAAAGAAGAGCAGTGGCGGAGCTGTGGGGCCTGCACTCCCTTTGATGAGAGGCACAGGCAGCCTTATCGAACCGGCAAAACGAACCGCCGGAAACCAATAATGAGCCGATCAACACTTCGATATCTCAGCTGACGATGACTGTAATCCGGTACAGAAATAAAATAAAACGCGACTCTTCCCCGATGGCCAGGAATTTTCTTCTCCCCGAATAGCCGGTTCGTCACCTCTCAGCCTTCCCTGTTCTCTGTAATGGCCGCCGTGACGTCATGCCCCCCCCCCCCCCCTTTATTGCTCGCACTCCTCCCAACGCTCCAGCACTCTCTCGCGCCCCAAACGTCACTTCCGGCCCATCCCCCCCGGAAACACGCCCCACTCTTCACCTTTCATTTATGAAATGCCAGCACGTAGTGGAGGGCAAGTCCGGCTACGTCAGCACGTACAGTCCGCTCTGCGCAGAGACTTGAATAGATGGGAGATGAGGTCATCGTATGGTCGTTGCCCTTACTCGTCTCGATGACATGGATTCTAGCACAAATATTACGCGAGAAACCATACAATGCTGAGACGTAGTGTAAATGTAAAAATCTCAGAGAGAATTGGTGTGGCTGCATTTCTCTTACTGCAGTAATCTGGGGTTTCATGTAGTGCTGACCGGAGATATTTGCTGTCAGGTATAAAAGTAAACTTCAGGTGGTCTGAAACAGTGGGGAAGATAACTAAAAATGGTGTACACAAATTGTGGTGCAGCTGTGCATAGCAACCAATAACCTTCTAAATTCAGCTGTTTAATTGAACGCAGTTTAATTGAACAAATTAAACTTTAACAATAAAACCTAGAAGCTGATTAGTTACTATGCACAGCTGTACCACATTCTGTGTGTACCAGTTTTAATAAATCTCCACTAGTTTCTCATGCCTAGTACACATCATGAGAAAATCAGACGAAAAATACCGCTTTTGGAGCGATCAATAATCTGATCATTAGTACACAGCTTACGAAAGCAGATCACGACAGTTTATGTGAAAGAGACGAGTTTGACAATTTCTTGTATGACAATAGAACTAAAGATTTCCATTTAACCTTGTCACTGCCAGATCCATATTTGCATTTCTTTGCACACATGTCTAACCTCTTGCCAACTACCCCACATACATTTACTGCAGGGCAGCGGCTCCTTTGCGCAAAATCACATACAGGTACTTGATTCTGCACTTCTGGTGTCAAATCACAGCGGGAGCCAATCAGCGGACCCGATGTCCACCGGGAGCTGGCGATTGTCGTTCTGTGACAAGGGAAGATAAAGATCCTGCAGAAAGTAAAAAATATTGTTTTTGTTTTGTCTTTTTTTGTTTATGGAGCAAAAAGAACGCAGAGGTGATTGAATAACACCAAAAGAAAATAGAAAATTGTTTAAAAAATACTTACCGTAATTTTCCTTTCCTGATGGACTCCATGGCAGCATACATTCGGGGTTAGTCCCGCCTCCTCTCCTACCCTATAGCAGTGGTTCTCAACTCCGGTCCTCGGGACCCACCAACAGGCCAGGTTTGCAAGATAACTAAATTACATCACAGGTGATCTAATTTGCTGCTCAGTGATTGCAGTATTCTAGTCTGCATCCCCCAAGGTAATACTTAAAATCTGGCCTGTTAGTGGGTCCCAAGGACCGGAATTGAGAACCACTGCCCTATAGGACCCCACTCCCATAAATATTTGCTCCCTTTCAGCATCCGTGTTCTGTAACTAGCCTACTCAGGAGGGGACTCCTGCTGCCATGGAGTCCATCAGGAAAGGAAAATTGCGTTACGTATTTGATAAACAATTTTCAGTTTTCCTGATGGACTCCATGGCAGCATACGTTTGGGAAAAAACTGACGGTACGCACCCAGGTGGGCAGATGCTGAACAGAAAAAATGTAATTGGCACCATCAACCGACAGTACAACACCAAAGTTAACAGAAGATAAGGCAGCCGGGTCAACACAATAATGAGACAGGAAGGTGTTGATAGATGACCAGGAGGCTGCCCTGCAGATTACCTCAGGAGCGACGTCCCTAGAGACTGCCCACAATATAGAGACGCTTTGGGTCGAATGTGTTGTCACTGCTTCTGGAGGAGCCAAGCCCTTTGCTCTGTACGCCCCTGAATGGCCTGAACGATCCATGCAGAAACCGCTCATCCCTTTTTTCTTCCCATGAAGAACGAATAGAAATTCTGACTGATGAAAGAAAGCCATGGATGCCAGATACTGCTTCAGGGTATCACCCACATCAAGAGGATGGACTAAAGAATCTTCATTTGGATAATGCCAAAGTTTTTGAAGATCCAGCAGATAAAATATTGCAATATTTATTGAAAGCCTCCTTTGCAGTTGCAGGTTCTACGATACAACCAGCAATAGCGGCCATAAGAGTGTGTCTTGAAAGACCATATGAAATGAGTGGCCAAGACAGTTCCTTCTCAAGGAGAATCTGTGGAAGATCTGTCAGATCTACCTCGTACTTTATGCTTTGCAGTGGATGCTCTTACGGACTCCATAAGACAAATGTCAAGATCTGCTCTGATATCAGTGCATATGCACAGAATCCTTTGGTTAAAAAATTGGTCTGCGGAATTGCCATGTAAAAAGTTACTGGCTGGCTTCCCTTTTCAGGGAGAATGCCTTTTTGGTGATGATCTGGATAAGTATATCCAAAAGATCTGGGGGGGGGGGGTACGTTGCTGCTCATAAAAAGAAAGAGCAAGCGTCCTTCTTTTAAAATCCCCAGCACTCATAATACCAGTGCTTCTACTTCCAGACAGTGGCAACGTCCTCAACCATCTGGATCCGGAACCAAGCCTTCAGGGCAAGGTCAGAAATGGCCCTGCACCCAGAAATCAGCCTGTAAATAGGCACCCTCACTCACATGGGTGGGGGGGGGGGGAGGCTGCGGCAGTTCTCAAAGGTTTGAGTGGAATCAATCCAAGATAACTGGGTTATCTCCACCATTTCACAGGGGTACAAGCTGGAATTTCAGGTGTTCCCATATCCCCAGTGTATAAGGTCAAGTATACAGATAGATCCCCTAAAATGAAAATCTCTCTTTCTGGCATTGGACAAGCTCAAATAGTAATAATGGAGGTTCCGGAAGATGAAAGGTTCAAAGGTTTTTACTCAAACCTGTTCGTAGTCCCCAAACCAAACGGGGATGTGAGACCTATTCTGGATCTTAAAGCTTTAAACCAGTTTCTGAACGTTTGTACATTCTGGTTGGAGTTAATTCGTTCAGTTGTAACCTCACTGCAAGGGAAGGAATTTCTGGCATCCATAGACAACAAGGATGCATATCTTCACATGCCTATATTCCAGGCTCATTCTACGCTTTGCAATAGAGAACCGTAATTTTCAATTTGTGGCCCTACACTTCAGGTTAGCCACAGCTCCAAGAGTGTTCACGAAGATCCTAGCTCCAGTATTGGCTGTTCTAAGGTCTCGAGGGATATCTATAATAAGATATCTGGATGATCTATTACTAATAGATCGATCGGCTTTGGCTGTAAGCCAAAATGTCCATCAGACAGTACAGTTCTTAGAACGTCTGGGTTGGATACTAAACTTGGTAAAGTCAGCATTACAGCCGGTCCAGCGTCTAAAATATCTTCTTGTGGACACGGTGCAGGCAAAGATATTCTTGCCAGCAAGGAAGGTCGCAGACCTGAAGGAGCAGGTTCGGTCTGTAGCAAGGTTGAAATACCCTTCTATACGTCTTTGCATTAAGTTACTGGGGAAAATGGTGTCCGCATTCGAGGCAATTCCCTATGTCCAGTTCCATGCCAGACCCTTACAGAACAACATTCTGTCTGCCTGGATCAGAAAGGTTCAGTCTCTGGACCGACCCATGTCTCTGGTACCAAGGCTACGTCGGAGTCTAAATTGGTGGGTGTTGACCCGATATTTGGAGAAAGGGAAATCCTTTCTTCCAGTGACTTGGAAATTAGTCAATTCAGACGCCAGTCTCTCTGGCTGGGGAGCAGTTCTGGAGGAAGCCACTGTCCAGAGGAAATGGTCTTGGGTAGAGAAAAGTCTCCCCATCAACATTTTAGAAATCCGAGCAGTTAGTCAGGATATGAAATTCTCGACGTTCAGGCTTCAGGGTCATCCTGTCAGGCTACAATCCGATAATGCCACGGCTGTGGATTATATCAACCATCAAGGAGGCACAAAGAGTCGGTCAGCCCAGAAAGAGGTGGACCTCATCCTGTCTTGGGCAGAGAAGTTTGTGCCATGCCTAACAGCAGTCTTTATTCTGGGAATAGAGAACCGGCAGGTGGACTTTTTGAGTCATCAGCAGATGTTTCCGGGAGAATGGTCTTTCCTTACATCACGAGATATTTCAATTAATCTGCCTACGCCAGGGAGTCCCAGACGTAGATCTGTTGGCATCCAGGTTCAACAGCAAGTTAAAGAAATTTGTGTCCAGGACCAGGGATCCACTCACAGTTGGAGTGGATGCTTTGGTGACTCCGTGGGAGAAGTATTCCCTGATATATGCCTTTTCTCCGGTGCAGCGGATACCACGCCTGTTGCGCAGAATCCAGCTAGAGGGGAAACCAGTAATTCTGGTAGCTCTGGCATGGCCAAGGAGGGTTTGGTTTGTACAAATCCAGAGATTGGCAGTGTCAAGGCCTTGGGCCCTTCCACTGCGTCTAGACCTACTCTCTCAAGGTCCGATATTCCACCCTGCTGAACAGTCTCTAAATTTGATGGCCTGGCTATTGAAGCCTTAATTCTGAAGGAGCAGGGTGTATATGGCCCTGCAGTCCATACACTGATAAATGCTAGAAAACCATAGTTACATAGTTAGTGAGGTTGAAAAAAGACATCAGTCCATCCAGTTCAACCTATGATGTGTGTGTGTGTTTGCTTTTAACCGTACATTGTATACCCCTGTATGTTGTGGTCTTTAAGGTGTCCATCTAATAGTTTTTTGAAACTATCAATGCTCCCTGCTGATACGACTGCTTGTGGAAGAGAATTCCACATCCTTACCGCTCTTGCAGTGAAGAACCCCTTACGCACTTTAAGGTTAAACCGCCTTTCCTCTAGTTTTAGTGAGTGGCCACGTGTCTTATTGTATCTCCTTTCTCTGAATAGTTTGTTCCTTATGCTTGGGTCACCAGTACAGTATTTGTACATTGATATCATATCCCCCCTCAAGCGTCTCTTCTCCAGAGAGAATAGGTTCAGTGCTTGTAGTCTTTCCTCATAGCTGATGTCCTCCATTCCCCTAATTATTTTTGTTGCCCTTCTCTGGACTTTCTCCAGTTCCAGCACATCCTTCCTGAGGACCAGTGCCCAGAACTGGACAGCATACTCCAGATGTGGCCGGAACAGAGTCTTGTAGAGTGGGAGAATAATCTCTTTATTTCTGGAGTGAATCCCCTTTTTTATACATCCCAGTATTCTGTTGGCTTTGCTTGCGGCGGCTTGGCATTGCATGCCACTGCCAAGCTTGTTGTCTACCAGTACCCCCAAGTCCTTTTCCATCCTAGACTCACCCAGAGGTTCCCCCCCTAGTGAGTAGCTTGCTTTCTGGTTTCTGGCCCCCAAGTGCATTACTTTACATTTTTCAACATTAAATCTCATCTGCCATGTAGTTGCCCACCCCGTTATTTTGTTCAGGTCCGCTTGCAAGGTTTCCACATCCTGCATAGAAGATATTGGCAAGCCTAGTTTAGTATCATCTGCAAATACTGAGATTGTACTAGATATCCCCACCTCTAGATCATTTATGAATAAATAAAACAGGATTGGTCCCAGGACAGAACCCTGGGGGACCCCACTTTCCACACCCGCCCAATCCGAGTACTCCCCATTAATCATCACCCTCTGGACTCTCCCCTGGAGCCAGTTCTCTATCCAGGTACTCACCTTATGGTCCATACCTACCTTCCTTAGTTTGTACAGTAAGCGTTTGTGGGGAACGGTGTCAAAGGCCTTTGCAAAGTCCAGATACACCACCTCCACAGGCTTTCCTTTATCTAGGTGGCAGCTCACTTCATCGTAGAAGGTTAATAGATTGGTTTGGCACGAACGATTTTTCATGAATCCATGCTGATTACTACTTATAATACCGTTTTCATTACTAACGTCTTGTATGTGGTCCCTTAACATCCCCTCCAAAATTTTGCAGACTACTGATGTTAGGCTGACCGGCCTATAGTTACCCGGGATATATCTCGGCCCCTTTTTAAATATTGGTACCACATTGGCTTTTTTCCAATCAGCTGGCACCATACCCGTCTGTAAACTATCCTTAAAGATCAAGAATAATGGTCTGGCAATCACCTGGCTGAGCTCATTAAGAACCCTCGGGTGCAAGCCATCCCGCACCGCAAGAGACGGTTTACTGCACGCCGCCCGCAACAAGGGGGGGGGTTTACCGCACCGCTCGCCGCCCGCTCTTACTTCGGTGGGTGGGGGGGGTCTTAGCACCGGACGCCGCCGCAACAAGGGAGGGGGGGTTATCGATCCGCTCGCTGCCCGCTTCCTTTCAGCAGGGGGAGATATCTCGGCCCCTTTTTAAATATTGGTACCACGTTGGCTTTTTTCCAATCAGCTGGCACCATACCCGTCTGTAAACTATCCTTAAAGATCAAGAATAATGGTCTGGCAATCACCTGGCTGAGCTCATTAAGAACCCTCGGGTGCAAGCCATCCGGTCCCGGAGATTTATTTATGTTAAGTTTCTCTAGTTTAGCTCTAAGTCTATCTTCTGTTAGCCATGGCGGCACTTCCTAAGGTGTATTATTTAGTTCGGCCTTACAAGCAAGGTTCGTGTAGCCCCCTGATTCTTTTGTGAAGACTGAAGAGAAGAACTTATTTAACACTTCCGCCTTTTCTCTGTCCTCAGTGGCCATATTTCCTTTATCATCTTTTATGGGGCCAATGTGTTCTGGCCTCGCTTTCCTACTGTTTATATACTTAAAGAACTTCTTGGGGTTCTTTTTACTCTCCTCCGCTATATGTCTCTCGTGTTCTATTTTAGCCGCCCTGATTTCATCTTTACATTTCTTATCTTTGTAATGCTTAAATGCTGCCAATGACCCCTCAGTCTTGTATTTTTTGAAGGCCTTTTCTTTAGCACTAATATACATTTTGTTATACCTGAAGGGTTTCACATGTACTGTCACTTTAAGGCTGGCTCCACCCAGGAGTGATGACAAGGGTCCAGGGGCAGAGTGGCCATTTTTAGAAACATGTAGAGATGTATTGATATGCAGAGCTGTCCTGTAATGCTGTACAGTGAGTCCTGAATAAACATCCATTGTTCCAGACCAGAGTCCTGTGTCTCTCACAACACGGAGAATATAACAATGGCGACGAGGATGGGATTTACAAGGTTACTATCCGTGTGAGAAAGGAAAGGAAGAAAAAAACTCTGGATTGTCAGGAATACAAACACCCACAGAGCCCAGCAGGAAAATGTCATTGATCGGGACATTAAGTGAATTTGATGGAGAACAGACAACCTGGATTTCCTGGATTGAGAGATTAGAACAATATTTCTGTGCAAATACCATCCCAGGCGACAGGCAAGTAGCAGTATTTCTGACACTGGTTGGTGCTAGGACATATGACACTCTTAGGGATCTCCTTTTCCCTGAAAAACCAGCAACTAAGACTTTGGCAGAGCTCCTGACACTGTTAGGGAATCACTTCCAGCCTAAACCACTAGAGATTGCAGAAAGATTCAGGTTTTATCAGCTGCAGCAGCAGCCAGGTGAAGATATTAAGGTTTATGTGCTTGCCCTTCGCAGACTAGCCTCAACCTGTTCTTTTGGGGAGTATTTACCAACTGCACTGAGGGATAAGTTTGTCATGGGACTGAATAGTGAGTCTAGCCAAAAGAGACTGTTAACAGAGAAAGACCTTACCCTTACAAAGGCAATTGAGATAGCTTCAGTGATGGAAATGGCTGTGAAAGATACAGAGGCATTGAACCCCCAGAGTAGAAGGGGAGAGGTTAAAGCGGAAGTTTTCAGAACAGCAGTCAAGCAAACTGCAGCTAACTGTAAATATAGAACCTCACCAGCCCGGACGTCAGCTTGCTACCGTTGTGGGAATACAGACCATGATCACAAAGTCTGCCGGTTTAAGGATCAGCTCTGTCATAATTGTGGTAAGGCAGGCCATCTGAAACGAGTCTGCCACAGTAAGAAAGTGCGAAATAAACAACCTCTGAACCCCAGGACAAAGGCATATATGGTCGGAAGATATACATCGTCATCTGAATCAGAGGATGAGGAAGTGCTCCACATATTGGACATACATCATATGCATTTAGCACCCTCAGCAATGACTGTAGAGGTAACCGTGGAAGGAAAGAAACTCAAGATGGATGTAGACACAGGAGCAGCAGTTTCAGTTATCACCCAGAAACAATGGAGAAAACTTCTGATCCAAACAACTGTCCGTCCAACACCAATCAAACTGCAGACATACTCAAAGCAGATACTCCACCCACTGGGGTACGTGAAAGTACAGGTATCCTACAAGGGTCAGACAAAGAGAATGCCATTATATATCCTAGAACATGAGGGACCCCCTCTTTTTGGGAGAGACTGGATTGCTCACTTTGGCATGCCAGACATCGCCATTAACCCCTGCAACACTGTGACCATCCCATCAGGGGATGAAGAGGGATGGGTGAAGTCCCTGAAACAGTGATTCCCACAAGTCTTTGATAACCATTTGGGAAAAATAAAGCATGACTGTGTGAGACTCAGGCTGAAACCCAATGCCCAGCCTAGGTTCTTCAAAGCTCGGACGGTACCTTTCGCACTCCGAGCAGGTGTGGAAGCTGAACTAAGCCGGCTGGAGGAACAAGGTGTCATCTCAAAAGTAGAGCACAGCGAGTGGGCATCACCAGTTGTACCAGTAAAGAAAGCGAATGGGGACTTACGCATTTGTGGCGATTTCCGCATGGCACTAAATTCTCAACTGGAGATAGACCAGTATCCCCTACCCAGAGTAGATGACATTTTTGCCTCTCTTGCAGAAGGTCAAAAGTTCACCAAGCTTGATCTCAGGCTAGCTTATTTACAGTTTGAGGTCCACCCTTCGTCCCGCAAGTTTCTAACAATCAACACTCACAAGGGACTGTATGAATACAATCGGATGGTGTTTGGGGTAGCCTCCGCCCCAGCCATATGGCAACGCAAAATGGATGAGATTTTGGCGGACATTCCTTTCACACAGTGCCTGTTAGATGACATGCTCATCACGGGCCTGACGGACCAGGAACACAAGCGTAACGTGGAGCTTGTGTTGGCCAGACTCCAAGAGCAGGGTCTAAAAGTGAACTTAGCGAAATGCCAATTCATGGTACCTAAATTGGAGTTTTGTGGCCACCTTGTGGATGCAGAGGGTATACACACCACGGAAGACAAAGTTGATGCTTTAGTAAAAGCTCCAGCCCCGACCAACGTCCAGCAGCTGCGATCATACCTGGGCTTGCTGAACTATTACCACAAATTCCTGCTGGATCTAGCACACACTTTGTTTCCATTAAACAAGCTTTTGGAGAAACACTCCAGATGGAACTGGTCGGCTGCATGCCAACGTGCTTTTGGAGTTTCTAAGCGAAAGCTGTTGGCGTCACGCATGCTCGTGCACTATGACCTCCAAAGGCCTCTCACCTTGGCTTGTGATGCCTCACCCTATGGTCTAGGGGCTGTACTATCTCATGTTTTGCCAGATGGGTCAGAGAAACCAGTGGCATTCGCCTCCAGGTCCTTGACAAAAGCAGAAAGCAATTACTCTCACATTGACAAAGAGGCTCTGGCGCTCATATGGGCAATTAAGAAGTTTCATCTTTACCTGTATGGTAGGGAATTCACCATACTGACTGATCATAAACCACTCCTTCAGATCTTTAGCCCTGACAAAGGCATCTCATAGACGACTGCGGCCCGTCCTCAACGCTATGCCCTATTCTTGGGAGCATATAGCTACAAAATCCAGTATCGCAGCCATGATGCCAATGCTAATGCGGACGCCATGTCCCGTCTGACAAGGACATTAACAGACTCTTCTCCACCTGTCAAGAGTTGTTGTTACACCAGCCTGTCCTTTCTGTCTTCCGGGGAAGTAGCAGCCCATACAGCCAAGGATACCTTCCTTAAGACAATACTCTCCTGGGTACGGTACGGTTGGCCTGCAACTGTCACACAGGATTATGAACCTTACTTCCGTAGGCGTCTGGAATTAACTGTGGCTGGCAACTGTGTTTTATGGGGAGACCGAGTGATCGTTCCACAGACCCTCCGGAGACACATTCTGGACTTGCTACATACTGGTCATCCTGGAGGCACACGTATGAAACAAAAGGCCCGAGGCTATGTGTGGTGGCCGAACCTCGACTCCGATATCACGACATATGTGAATGCGTGTGCTGGATGTGCACAAACTGCAAGAGACCCTCCTCGAGGGTGCGTCCAGCCCTGGACTTGGCCCACGGTTCCCTGGTTTCGCCTACACTTGGACTTTGCAGGCCCGATCAGAGGACACACCTTTTTGATCATTATTGATGCCCATTCAAAGTGGCCTGAGGTCATCCCGGTTACCCAGCCAACGACTAAGGCGACGATTTCCATACTGTTACATCTCGCTGCTACGTTTGGATACCCCAGAGAAATTGTCACAGACAACGGTGCACAATTCACAAGCCAGGAGTTTCAGAGTTTCCTGACTGCCCACAACATCAAACACAAGTTGACCGCACCTTACCACCCGGCTACAAATGGTCAAGCAGAAAGGTTTGTACAGACCTTCAAACGCTATTTCAAAGCTACTGTGGCTACAAGTAAACAACAGTCCCTGTCACCCCAGCAGCTGGACTCCTTCCTTTCTGCTTACAGAACCACACCACATGCAACCACTGGGAAAACTCCAGCTGAACTTCTTTTGGGTCGGCAGACATGGACTGTTTTGGATATGCTCCGCCCTCAAACGGTCCAGGAACATGTACGGCAGTCCCAAGACAAGAGGGTCGAACACGACGAGATTCCCCGGTTTACAGCCCAGCAAAAGGTATGGGCCCGATCTTATGGCGTTTCCAACACTCGTTGGCTTCCTGCTATCATCGCAGAGACTTTGGGACCCAAAATGTATAGGGTCTGTATAGGGTATAGGGAATGCCGCCAGTGTCCATTCCGGCCAGCCCTGCTTCCTCCGGCCCCGAGTCGCTGGGTGCCCGTCCTCAACGACACTGTCGCCCTCCTGACCGGTTTCAAATGCAAGACCGGTTACGAGACTATCGACAGGCCCGCCGAAAGTGATCCGCTGCCATTTTCTCCCCGTAGCGTTCCTGGAAGTTGTGCTCACATCCGGACGTGGAAGAAGCCATGTAAATCTCCTGAGTTGGAGGACTGTATTGGACAATTATGAGTTACTGTTTTATGCCTGTTCTTGTTTTGTTGTTTTTTTTTTTAGGTATGGATGGAAGGTGTTATACCTGAAGGGTTTCACATGTACTGTCACTTTAAGGCTGGCTCCACCCAGGAGTGATGACAAGGGTCAAGGGGCAGAGTGGCCATTTTTAGACACATGTAGAGATGTATTGATATGCAGAGCTGTCCTGTAATGCTGTACAGTGAGTCCTGAATAAATATTCATTGTTCCAGACCAGAGTCCTGTGTCTCTCACAACACGGAGAAAATAACACATTTTTATGTTGGAGTTTAGCCACCCAGGGTTTAGTTTTGCTCTTTTAAATGTATTTCCCTTTGGAATGCACTGGCCAATCCCCTTGTTAAGTATGCTCTTGAAGCACTCCCATTTTTCCTCCGTGTTCTTTGTTCCCAGGGTTCTATCTCATTTGATATTTTCTAGCAGTGAGCGCAGTTTAGGGAAATTGGCTCTTTTGAAATTCAGTGTCCTTATATTACCCTTGTGTTTCCTATAACTGTAATTAATACTGAAACCAATTGACCTATGGTCACTGTTTCCTAAGTTGTCCCGTATTTCTATATCCGTGAGCAGGTCTGTATTGTTGGTAATCACTAGGTCAAGTACCACATTGTTTCTTGTCGGTGCATTCACCATCTGACCCATGAAATTGTCCTGCAAAACATTTAGGAACTGCCTAGCCTTGGCTGAGTGCGCGGTTCCTTCTGCCCAGTCTATATCTGGATAATTAAAGTCCCCCATTATAATGACATTTCCCATCCTTGCTGCCAATCCTATCTGTAACATGAGGTCTGCCTCACCCTCCTCCCTCTGGTTGGGGGGCCTTCCCTTTGAAGCTCTACCCATAGGGATTCTGCCTCATCCATAGCTCCATTATTAATATCATCCCTCATATTTACCTGTATACTGTTCTTAATATATAGACATACCCCTCCCCCTTTTTTACCTTCTCTATCCCTGCGATTAAGGGAATACCCCTGAATGGTCGCCATCCAGTCATGAGAGCTGTCAAACCAAGTCTCAGTCATCCCCACAAAATCTAAGTCATCCTCAAACATCAGCAGCTCCAGCTCTCCCATCTTGTTGGCCAGGCTTCTGGCATTGGTATACAAACCTCTTAATTTTGATTGGTTACATATATCCTCATTTGTTGTTATTAGGCTGCTCTCTTGATTTTTCCCCATACCCACCCTGGGTTTAGGAGCTCCGAACACCCTACCGCTAATGCCCCCATTTCTGCCCTCTGAATCTTGCTTTCTACTGGCTAATTCTACATCTGTACCCTCCCCCCGTCACCTAGTTTAAAAGCCCCTCTAACTTTGTGGCCATCCTCTCACCCAGTACGGCTGTACCCTCCCCATTTAGGTACAATCCGTCCCTACCAAAGAGCTGGTGGCCGACTGAGAAGTCGGCCCAGTTCTCCAGGAACCCGAAACCCTCCTTACTACACCAGCTCCTCAGCTACTCGTTAACTTCCCTAATCTCCCGCTGCCTCTCTGGTGTGGCTCGAGGTACAGGTAGTATTTCGGAAAATACTACCTTGGAGGTCCTAGTCCTCAACTTAGCGCCTAAGTCCCTGAAATCGTTTAGGACTCTCCATCTTCCTCTGCCTATGTCATTGGTACCCACGTGTACCATGACAGCTGGGTCTTCCCCAGCCCCACCCAATAATCTGTTCACCCGATCCGCGATGTGCCGAACCCGAGCGCCCGGCAAACAACAGACTGTTCGGCGCACACGGTCTTTGTCACAGATTACACTGTCTGTCCTTCTAATAATTGAGTCCCCTACCACCAGCACCTGTCTTTCCTTTCCCTTTCTCCCGGCCTCACTGGAGGAGTTCTTCCCCTGGCAGCTAGGGGCGTCACTCTGCTCCAGCAATGCTGGTCCCTGACTAGTTTCCCCAACATCACACAACGGGGCGTATCTATTGGGGTGCTCCAGCCCAGGATCAGCCTCCTTGCCTTGTCCCCTTCTACCCCTCCTAACTTTCACCCCTCTACTCTTCTCTGATGCCTGCACCTTCAATACTCCGCCCACCTCTGTGCAGACCCCTGTCTGCACCTGACTGGTACGATCCTGGCTCTCCTCCGGTATGGACATTCGTCTCAGTGTTGCCAGCTGCTTCCCTAGATTCAGGACCTGAGCTTCCAGGGAAGCAACGTGCTTACATTTTGCGCATTTGTATTCGCCCTCGATCACATGTCTTAGGAACGCATACATATCACAAGATTTACACCGAGTCGCATCTCCACACCCGCCGGGCATTGTACCTACTAATCTAATCTAATGGGGATTCAGCGATTTAAGTCTATCCTATGTGGCTATTTCCTGGCTTCCTAACTCTACCTTCTCACCCTCTGGTACTCCGCTACACTCGCTTGACAGTTGCACAATTCTCACAATCTCACAGCCCGGTCAGTCGCACAACACTTACAGTTGCACAGCCCGGTCAGTCGCACAACACTCAGTCGCACAGCCCGGTCAGACGCACAACACTCAGTCGCACAGCCCGGTCAGACGCACAACACTCAGTCGCACAGCCCGGTCAGACGCACAACACTCAGTCGCACAGCCCGGTCAGACGCACAACACTCAGTCGCACAGCCCGGTCAGACGCACAACACTCAGTCGCACTGCCCGGTCAGACGCACAACACTCAGTCGCACAGCCCGTTCAGACGCACAACACTCAGTCGCACAGCCCGGCCAGACGCACAACACTCACAGTACACTCAGGTAGCAATAGGTACTCCCAGACACTCAGGTAGCAATAGGTACTCCCAGACACTCAGGTAGCAATAGGTACTCCCAGACACTCAGGTATGCCAAAGTTTTTGAAGATCCAGCAGATAAAATATTGCAATATTTATTGAAAGCCTCCTTTGCAGTTGCAGGTTCTACGATACAACCAGCAATAGCGGCCATAAGAGTGTGTCTTGAAAGACCATATGAAATGAGTGGCCAAGACAGTTCCTTCTCAAGGAGAATCTGTGGAAGATCTGTCAGATCTACCTCGTACTTTATGCTTTGCAGTGGATGCTCTTACGGACTCCATAAGACAAATGTCAAGATCTGCTCTGATATCAGTGCATATGCACAGAATCCTTTGGTTAAAAAATTGGTCTGCGGAATTGCCATGTAAAAAGTTACTGGCTGGCTTCCCTTTTCAGGGAGAATGCCTTTTTGGTGATGATCTGGATAAGTATATCCAAAAGATCTGGGGGGGGGGGGGGGGTACGTTGCTGCTCATAAAAAGAAAGAGCAAGCGTCCTTCTTTTAAAATCCCCAGCACTCATAATACCAGTGCTTCTACTTCCAGACAGTGGCAACGTCCTCAACCATCTGGATCCGGAACCAAGCCTTCAGGGCAATGTCAGAAAAGGCCCTGCACCCAGAAATCAGCCTGTAAATAGGCACCCTCACTCACATGGGTGGGGGGGGGGGGGAGGCTGCGGCAGTTCTCAAAGGTTTGAGTGGAATCAATCCAAGATAACTGGGTTATCTCCACCATTTCACAGGGGTACAAGCTGGAATTTCAGGTGTTCCCATATCCCCAGTGTATAAGGTCAAGTATACAGATAGATCCCCTAAAATGAAAATCTCTCTTTCTGGCATTGGACAAGCTCAAATAGTAATAATGGAGGTTCCGGAAGATGAAAGGTTCAAGGGTTTTTACTCAAACCTGTTCGTAGTCCCCAAACCAAACGGGGATGTGAGACCTATTCTGGATCTTAAAGCTTTAAACCAGTTTCTGAACGTTTGTACATTCTGGTTGGAGTTAATTCGTTCAGTTGTAACCTCACTGCAAGGGAAGGAATTTCTGGCATCCATAGACAACAAGGATGCATATCTTCACATGCCTATATTCCAGGCTCATTCTACGCTTTGCAATAGAGAACCGTAATTTTCAATTTGTGGCCCTACACTTCAGGTTAGCCACAGCTCCAAGAGTGTTCACGAAGATCCTAGCTCCAGTATTGGCTGTTCTAAGGTCTCGAGGGATATCTATAATAAGATATCTGGATGATCTATTACTAATAGATCGATCGGCTTTGGCTGTAAGCCAAAATGTCCATCAGACAGTACAGTTCTTAGAACGTCTGGGTTGGATACTAAACTTGGTAAAGTCAGCATTACAGCCGGTCCAGCGTCTAAAATATCTTCTTGTGGACACGGTGCAGGCAAAGATATTCTTGCCAGCAAGGAAGGTCGCAGACCTGAAGGAGCAGGTTCGGTCTGTAGCAAGGTTGAAATACCCTTCTATACGTCTTTGCATTAAGTTACTGGGGAAAATGGTGTCCGCATTTGAGGCAATTCCCTATGTCCAGTTCCATGCCAGACCCTTACAGAACAACATTCTGTCTGCCTGGATCAGAAAGGTTCAGTCTCTGGACCGACCCATGTCTCTGGTACCAAGGCTACGTCGGAGTCTAAATTGGTGGGTGTTGACCCGATATTTGGAGAAAGGGAAATCCTTTCTTCCAGTGACTTGGAAATTAGTCAATTCAGACGCCAGTCTCTCTGGCTGGGGAGCAGTTCTGGAGGAAGCCACTGTCCAGAGGAAATGGTCTTGGGTAGAGAAAAGTCTCCCCATCAACATTTTAGAAATCCGAGCAGTTAGTCAGGATATGAAATTCTCGACGTTCAGGCTTCAGGGTCATCCTGTCAGGCTACAATCCGATAATGCAACGGCTGTGGATTATATCAACCATCAAGGAGGCACAAAGAGTCGGTCAGCCCAGAAAGAGGTGGACCTCATCCTGTCTTGGGCAGAGAAGTTTGTGCCATGCCTAACAGCAGTCTTTATTCTGGGAATAGAGAACTGGCAGGTGGACTTTTTGAGTCATCAGCAGATGTTTCCGGGAGAATGGTCTTTCCTTACATCACGAGATATTTCAATTAATCTGCCACGCCAGGGAGTCCCAGACGTAGATCTGTTGGCATCCAGGTTCAACAGCAAGTTAAAGAAATTTGTGTCCAGGACCAGGGATCCACTCACAGTTGGAGTGGATGCTTTGGTGACTCCGTGGGAGAAGTATTCCCTGATATATGCCTTTTCTCCGGTGCAGCGGATACCACGCCTGTTGCGCAGAATCCAGCTAGAGGGGAAACCAGTAATTCTGGTAGCTCTGGCATGGCCAAGGAGGGTTTGGTTTGTACAAATCCAGAGATTGGCAGTGTCAAGGCCTTGGGCCCTTCCACTGCGTCTAGACCTACTCTCTCAAGGTCCGATATTCCACCCTGCTGAACAGTCTCTAAATTTGATGGCCTGGCTATTGAAGCCTTAATTCTGAAGGAGCAGGGTGTATATGGCCCTGCAGTCCATACACTGATAAATGCTAGAAAACCATAGTTACATAGTTAGTGAGGTTGAAAAAAGACATCAGTCCATCCAGTTCAACCTATGATGTGTGTGTGTGTTTGCTTTTAACCGTACATTGTATACCCCTGTATGTTGTGGTCTTTAAGGTGTCCATCTAATAGTTTTTTGAAACTATCAATGCTCCCTGCTGATACGACTGCTTGTGGAAGAGAATTCCACATCCTTACCGCTCTTGCAGTGAAGAACCCCTTACGCACTTTAAGGTTAAACCGCCTTTCCTCTAGTTTTAGTGAGTGGCCACGTGTCTTATTGTATCTCCTTTCTCTGAATAGTTTGTTCCTTATGCTTGGGTCACCAGTACAGTATTTGTACATTGATATCATATCCCCCCTCAAGCGTCTCTTCTCCAGAGAGAATAGGTTCAGTGCTTGTAGTCTTTCCTCATAGCTGATGTCCTCCATTCCCCTAATTATTTTTGTTGCCCTTCTCTGGACTTTCTCCAGTTCCAGCACATCCTTCCTGAGGACCAGTGCCCAGAACTGGACAGCATACTCCAGATGTGGCCGGAACAGAGTCTTGTAGAGTGGGAGAATAATCTCTTTATTTCTGGAGTGAATCCCCTTTTTTATACATCCCAGTATTCTGTTGGCTTTGCATGCCACTGCCAAGCTTGTTGTCTACCAGTACCCCCAAGTCCTTTTCCATCCTAGACTCACCCAGAGGTTCCCCCCCTAGTGAGTAGCTTGCTTTCTGGTTTCTGGCCCCCAAGTGCATTACTTTACATTTTTCAACATTAAATCTCATCTGCCATGTAGTTGCCCACCCCGTTATTTTGTTCAGGTCCGCTTGCAAGGTTTCCACATCCTGCATAGAAGATATTGGCAAGCCTAGTTTAGTATCATCTGCAAATACTGAGATTGTACTAGATATCCCCTCCTCTAGATCATTTATGAATAAATAAAACAGGATTGGTCCCAGGACAGAACCCTGAGGACCCCACTTTCCACACCCGCCCAATCCGAGTACTCCCCATTAATCATCACCCTCTGGACTCTCCCCTGGAGCCAGTTCTCTATCCAGGTACTCACCTTATGGTCCATACCTACCTTCCTTAGTTTGTACAGTAAGCGTTTGTGGGGAACGGTGTCAAAGGCCTTTGCAAAGTCCAGATACACCACCTCCACAGGCTTTCCTTTATCTAGGTGGCAGCTCACTTCATCGTAGAAGGTTAATAGATTGGTTTGGCATGAACGATTTTTCATGAATCCATGCTGATTACTACTTATAATACCGTTTTCATTACTAACGTCTTGTATGTGGTCCCTTAACATCCCCTCCAAAATTTTGCAGACTACTGATGTTAGGCTGACCGGCCTATAGTTACCCGGGATATATCTCGGCCCCTTTTTAAATATTGGTACCACGTTGGCTTTTTTCCAATCAGCTGGCACCATACCCGTCTGTAAACTATCCTTAAAGATCAAGAATAATGGTCTGGCAATCACCTGGCTGAGCTCATTAAGAACCCTCGGGTGCAAGCCATCCCGCACTGAAAGAGACGGTTTACTGCACGCCGCCCGCAACAAGGGGGGGGTTTACCGCACCGCTCGCCGCCCGCTCTTACTTCGGTGGGTGGGGGGGGTCTTAGCACCGGACGCCGCCGCAACAAGGGAGGGGGGGTTATCGATCCGCTCGCTGCCCGCTTCCTTTCAGCAGGGGGAGATATCTCGGCCCCTTTTTAAATATTGGTACCACGTTGGCTTTTTTCCAATCAGCTGGCACCATACCCGTCTGTAAACTATCCTTAAAGATCAAGAATAATGGTCTGGCAATCACCTGGCTGAGCTCATTAAGAACCCTCGGGTGCAAGCCATCCGGTCCCGGAGATTTATTTATGTTAAGTTTCTCTAGTTTAGCTCTAAGTCTATCTTCTGTTAGCCATGGCGGCACTTCCTAAGGTGTATTATTTAGTTCGGCCTTACAAGCAAGGTTCGTGTAGCCCCCTGATTCTTTTGTGAAGACTGAAGAGAAGAACTTATTTAACACTTCCGCCTTTTCTCTGTCCTCAGTGGCCATATTTCCTTTATCATCTTTTATGGGGCCAATGTGTTCTGGCCTCGCTTTCCTACTGTTTATATACTTAAAGAACTTCTTGGGGTTCTTTTTACTCTCCTCCGCTATATGTCTCTCGTGTTCTATTTTAGCCGCCCTGATTTCATCTTTACATTTCTTATCTTTGTAATGCTTAAATGCTGCCAATGACCCCTCAGTCTTGTATTTTTTGAAGGCCTTTTCTTTAGCACTAATATACATTTTGTTATACCTGAAGGGTTTCACATGTACTGTCACTTTAAGGCTGGCTCCACCCAGGAGTGATGACAAGGGTCCAGGGGCAGAGTGGCCATTTTTAGAAACATGTAGAGATGTATTGATATGCAGAGCTGTCCTGTAATGCTGTACAGTGAGTCCTGAATAAACATCCATTGTTCCAGACCAGAGTCCTGTGTCTCTCACAACACGGAGAATATAACAATGGCGACGAGGATGGGATTTACAAGGTTACTATCCGTGTGAGAAAGGAAAGGAAGAAAAAAACTCTGGATTGTCAGGAATACAAACACCCACAGAGCCCAGCAGGAAAATGTCATTGATCGGGACATTAAGTGAATTTGATGGAGAACAGACAACCTGGATTTCCTGGATTGAGAGATTAGAACAATATTTCTGTGCAAATACCATCCCAGGCGACAGGCAAGTAGCAGTATTTCTGACACTGGTTGGTGCTAGGACATATGACACTCTTAGGGATCTCCTTTTCCCTGAAAAACCAGCAACTAAGACTTTGGCAGAGCTCCTGACACTGTTAGGGAATCACTTCCAGCCTAAACCACTAGAGATTGCAGAAAGATTCAGGTTTTATCAGCTGCAGCAGCAGCCAGGTGAAGATATTAAGGCTTATGTGCTTGCCCTTCGCAGACTAGCCTCAACCTGTTCTTTTGGGGAGTATTTACCAACTGCACTGAGGGATAAGTTTGTCATGGGACTGAATAGTGAGTCTAGCCAAAAGAGACTGTTAACAGAGAAAGACCTTACCCTTACAAAGGCAATTGAGATAGCTTCAGTGATGGAAATGGCTGTGAAAGATACAGAGGCATTGAACCCCCAGAGTAGAAGGGGAGAGGTTAAAGCGGAAGTTTTCAGAACAGCAGTCAAGCAAACTGCAGCTAACTGTAAATATAGAACCTCACCAGCCCGGACGTCAGCTTGCTACCGTTGTGGGAATACAGACCATGATCACAAAGTCTGCCGGTTTAAGGATCAGCTCTGTCATAATTGTGGTAAGGCAGGCCATCTGAAACGAGTCTGCCGCAGTAAGAAAGTGCGAAATAAACAACCTCTGAACCCCAGGACAAAGGCATATATGGTCGGAAGTTATACATCGTCATCTGAATCAGAGGATGAGGAAGTGCTCCACATATTGGACATACATCATATGCATTTAGCACCCTCAGCAATGACTGTAGAGGTAACCGTGCAAGGAAAGAAACTCAAGATGGATGTAGACACAGGAGCAGCAGTTTCAGTTATCACCCAGAAACAATGGAGAAAATTTCTGATCCAAACAACTGTCCGTCCAACACCAATCAAACTGCAGACATACTCAAAGCAGATACTCCACCCACTGGGGTACGTGAAAGTACAGGTATCCTACAAGGGTCAGACAAAGAGAATGCCATTATATATCCTAGAACATGAGGGACCCCCTCTTTTTGGGAGAGACTGGATTGCTCACTTTGGCATGCCAGACATCGCCATTAACCCCTGCAACACTGTGACCATCCCATCAGGGGATGAAGAGGGATGGGTGAAGTCCCTGAAACAGTGATTCCCACAAGTCTTTGATAACCATTTGGGAAAAATAAAGCATGACTGTGTGAGACTCAGGCTGAAACCCAATGCCCAGCCTAGGTTCTTCAAAGCTCGGACGGTACCTTTCGCACTCCGAGCAGGTGTGGAAGCTGAACTAAGCCGGCTGGAGGAACAAGGTGTCATCTCAAAGGTAGAGCACAGCGAGTGGGCATCACCAGTTGTACCAGTAAAGAAAGCGAATGGGGACTTACGCATTTGTGGTGATTTCCGCATGGCACTAAATTCTCAACTGGAGATAGACCAGTATCCCCTACCCAGAGTAGATGACATTTTTGCCTCTCTTGCAGAAGGTCAAAAGTTCACCAAGCTTGATCTCAGGCTAGCTTATTTACAGTTTGAGGTCCACCCTTCGTCCTGCAAGTTTCTAACAATCAACACTCACAAGGGACTGTATGAATACAATCGGATGGTGTTTGGGGTAGCCTCCGCCCCAGCCATATGGCAACGCAAAATGGATGAGATTTTGGCGGACATTCCTTTCACACAGTGCCTGTTAGATGACATGCTCATCACGGGCCTGACGGACCAGGAACACAAGCGTAACGTGGAGCTTGTGTTGGCCAGACTCCAAGAGCAGGGTCTAAAAGTGAACTTAGCGAAATGCCAATTCATGGTACCTAAATTGGAGTTTTGTGGCCACCTTGTGGATGCAGAGGGTATACACACCACGGAAGACAAAGTTGATGCTTTAGTAAAAGCTCCAGCCCCGACCAACGTCCAGCAGCTGCGATCATACCTGGGCTTGCTGAACTATTACCACAAATTCCTGCCGGATCTAGCACACACTTTGTTTCCATTAAACAAGCTTTTGGAGAAACACTCCAGATGGAACTGGTCGGCTGCATGCCAACGTGCTTTTGGAGTTTCTAAGCGAAAGCTGTTGGCGTCACGCATGCTCGTGCACTATGACCTCCAAAGGCCTCTCACCTTGGCTTGTGATGCCTCACCCTATGGTCTAGGGGCTGTACTATCTCATGTTTTGCCAGATGGGTCAGAGAAACCAGTGGCATTCGCCTCCAGGTCCTTGACAAAAGCAGAAAGCAATTACTCTCACATTGACAAAGAGGCTCTGGCGCTCATATGGGCAATTAAGAAGTTTCATCTTTACCTGTATGGTAGGGAATTCACCATACTGACTGATCATAAACCACTCCTTCAGATCTTTAGCCCTGACAAAGGCATCTCCCAGACGACTGCGGCCCGTCCTCAACGCTATGCCCTATTCTTGGGAGCATATAGCTACAAAATCCAGTATCGCAGCCATGATGCCAATGCTAATGCGGACGCCATGTCCCGTCTGACAAGGACATTAACAGACTCTTCTCCACCTGTCAAGAGTTGTTGTTACACCAGCCTGTCCTTTCTGTCTTCCGGGGAAGTAGCAGCCCATACAGCCAAGGATACCTTCCTTAAGACAATACTCTCCTGGGTACGGTACGGTTGGCCTGCAACTGTCACACAGGATTATGAACCTTACTTCCGTAGGCGTCTGGAATTAACTGTGGCTGGCAACTGTGTTTTATGGGGAGACCGAGTGATCGTTCCACAGACCCTCCGGAGACACATTCTGGACTTGCTACATACTGGTCATCCTGGAGGCACACGTATGAAACAAAAGGCCCGAGGCTATGTGTGGTGGCCGAGCCTCGACTCCGATATCACGACATATGTGAATGCGTGTGCTGGATGTGCACAAACTTCAAGAGACCCTCCTCGAGGGTGCGTCCAGCCCTGGACTTGGCCCACGGTTCCCTGGTTTCGCCTACACTTGGACTTTGCAGGCCCGATCAGAGGACACACCTTTTTGATCATTATTGATGCCCATTCAAAGTGGCCTGAGGTCATTCCGGTTACCCAGCCAACGACTAAGGCGACGATTTCCATACTGTTACATCTCGCTGCTACGTTTGGATACCCCAGAGAAATTGTCACAGACAACGGTGCACAATTCACAAGCCAGGAGTTTCAGAGTTTCCTGACTGCCCACAACATCAAACACAAGTTGACCGCACCTTACCACCCGGCTACAAATGGTCAAGCAGAAAGGTTTGTACAGACCTTCAAACGCTATTTCAAAGCTACTGTGGCTACAAGTAAACAACAGTCCCTGTCACCCCAGCAGCTGGACTCCTTCCTTTCTGCTTACAGAACCACACCACATGCAACCACTGGGAAAACTCCAGCTGAACTTCTTTTGGGTCGGCAGACATGGACTGTTTTGGATATGCTCCGCCCTCAAACGGTCCAGGAACATGTACGGCAGTCCCAAGACAAGAGGGTCGAACACGACGAGATTCCCCGGTTTACAGCCCAGCAAAAGGTATGGGCCCGATCTTATGGCGTTTCCAACACTCGTTGGCTTCCTGCTATCATTGCAGAGACTTTGGGACCCAAAATGTATAGGGTCTGCCTGGAAGATGGTTCCATTTGCAGAAGGCATGCGGACCAATTGCGTCCTCGTTCTCAGCTGCCCGACTACCTGACATCGGCTGCACCTCCAGTGTCTCAAGGATCTGCTCCTACCGGATCAGGAGGCATTGAGACTGATGCTTGGGGGGACTCTGAACTTTTGAACTCAGCTCCAACAGAGCCCTCCAGCCCTCTTCCAGAGGTATGCTCACCCTCTGAGCTAGGGGATCCCCTCTTGGCCCCGCCAGTGTCCATTCCGGCCAGCCCTGCTTCCTCCGGCCCCGAGTCGCTGGGTGCCCGTCCTCAACGACACTGTCGCCCTCCTGACCGGTTTCAAATGCAAGACCGGTTACGAGACTATCGACAGGCCCGCCGAAAGTGATCCGCTGCCATTTTCTCCCCGTAGCGTTCCTGGAAGTTGTTCTCACATCCGGACGTGGAAGAAGCCATGTAAATCTCCTGAGTTGGAGGACTGTATTGGACAATTATGAGTTACTGTTTTATGCCTGTTCTTGTTTTGTTGTTTTTTTTTTTAGGTATGGATGGAAGGTGTTATACCTGAAGGGTTTCACATGTACTGTCACTTTAAGGCTGGCTCCACCCAGGAGTGATGACAAGGGTCAAGGGGCAGAGTGGCCATTTTTAGACACATGTAGAGATGTATTGATATGCAGAGCTGTCCTGTAATGCTGTACAGTGAGTCCTGAATAAATATTCATTGTTCCAGACCAGAGTCCTGTGTCTCTCACAACACGGAGAAAATAACACATTTTTATGTTGGAGTTTAGCCACCCAGGGTTTAGTTTTGCTCTTTTAAATGTATTTCCCTTTGGAATGCACTGGCCAATCCCCTTGTTAAGTATGCTCTTGAAGCACTCCCATTTTTCCTCCGTGTTCTTTGTTCCCAGGGTTCTATCTCATTTGATATTTTCTAGCAGTGAGCGCAGTTTAGGGAAATTGGCTCTTTTGAAATTCAGTGTCCTTATATTACCCTTGTGTTTCCTATAACTGTAATTAATACTGAAACCAATTGACCTATGGTCACTGTTTCCTAAGTTGTCCCGTATTTCTATATCCGTGAGCAGGTCTGTATTGTTGGTAATCACTAGGTCAAGTACCACATTGTTTCTTGTCGGTGCATTCACCATCTGACCCATGAAATTGTCCTGCAAAACATTTAGGAACTGCCTAGCCTTGGCTGAGTGCGCGGTTCCTTCTGCCCAGTCTATATCTGGATAATTAAAGTCCCCCATTATAATGACATTTCCCATCCTTGCTGCCAATCCTATCTGTAACATGAGGTCTGCCTCACCCTCCTCCCTCTGGTTGGGGGGCCTATAGCAAACGCCCAATATTACCTTCCCACCGTGCCTTCCCTTTGAAGCTCTACCCATAGGGATTCTGCCTCATCCATAGCTCCATTATTAATATCATCCCTCATATTTACCTGTATACTGTTCTTAATATATAGACATACCCCTCCCCCTTTTTTACCTTCTCTATCCCTGCGATTAAGGGAATACCCCTGAATGGTCGCCATCCAGTCATGAGAGCTGTCAAACCAAGTCTCAGTCATCCCCACAAAATCTAAGTCATCCTCAAACATCAGCAGCTCCAGCTCTCCCATCTTGTTGGCCAGGCTTCTAGCATTGGTATACAAACCTCTTAATTTTGATTGGTTACATATATCCTCATTTGTTGTTATTAGGCTGCTCTCTTGATTTTTCCCCATACCCACCCTGGGTTTAGGAGCTCCGAACACCCTACCGCTAATGCCCCCATTTCTGCCCTCTGAATCTTGCTTTCCACTGGCTAATTCTACATCTGTACCCTCCCCCCGTCACCTAGTTTAAAAGCCCCTCTAACTTTGTGGCCATCCTCTCACCCAGTACGGCTGTACCCTCCCCATTTAGGTACAATCCGTCCCTACCAAAGAGCCGGTGGCCGACTGAGAAGTCAGCCCAGTTCTCCAGGAACCCGAAACCCTCCTTACTACACCAGCTCCTCAGCTACTCGTTAACTTCCCTAATCTCCCGCTGCCTCTCTGGTGTGGCTCGAGGTACAGGTAGTATTTCGGAAAATACTACCTTGGAGGTCCTAGTCCTCAACTTAGCGCCTAAGTCCCTGAAATCGTTTAGGACTCTCCATCTTCCTCTGCCTATGTCATTGGTACCCACGTGTACCATGACAGCTGGGTCTTCCCCAGCCCCACCCAATAATCTGTTCACCCGATCCGCGATGTGCCGAACCCGAGCGCCCGGCAAACAACAGACTGTTCGGCGCACACGGTCTTTGTCACAGATTACACTGTCTGTCCTTCTAATAATTGAGTCCCCTACCACCAGCACCTGTCTTTCCTTTCCCTTTCTCCCGGCCTCACTGGAGGAGTTCTTCCCCTGGCAGCTAGGGGCGTCACTCTGCTCCAGCAATGCTGGTCCCTGACTAGTTTCCCCAACATTACACAACGGGGCGTATCTATTGGGGTGCTCCAGCCCAGGATCAGCCTCCTTGCCTTGTCCCCTTCTACCCCTCCTAACTTTCACCCCTCTACTCTTCTCTAATGCCTGCACCTTCAATACTCCGCCCACCTCTGTGCAGACCCCTGTCTGCACCTGACTGGTACGATCCTGGCTCTCCTCCGGTATGGACATTCGTCTCAGTGTTGCCAGCTGCTTCCCTAGATTCAGGACCTGAGCTTCCAGGGAAGCAACGTGCTTACATTTTGCGCATTTGTATTCGCCCTCGATCACATGTCTTAGGAACGCATACATATCACAAGATTTACACCGAGTCGCATCTCCACACCCGCCGGGCATTGTACCTACTAATCTAATCTAATGGGGATTCAGCGATTTAAGTCTATCCTATGTGGCTATTTCCTGGCTTCCTAACTCTACCTTCTCACCCTCTGGTACTCCGCTACACTCGCTTGACAGTTGCACAATTCTCACAATCTCACAGCCCGGTCAGTCGCACAACACTTACAGTTGCACAGCCCGGTCAGTCGCACAACACTCAGTCGCACAGCCCGGTCAGACGCACAACACTCAGTCGCACAGCCCGGTCAGACGCACAACACTCAGTCGCACAGCCCGGTCAGACGCACAACACTCAGTCGCACAGCCCGGTCAGACGCACAACACTCAGTCGCACAGCCCGGTCAGACGCACAACACTCAGTCGCACAGCCCGTTCAGACGCACAACACTCAGTCGCACAGCCCGGCCAGACGCACAACACTCACAGTACACTCAGGTAGCAATAGGTACTCCCAGACACTCAGGTAGCAATAGGTACTCCCAGACACTCAGGTAGCAATAGGTACTCCCAGACACTCAGGTAGCAATAGGTACTCCCAGACACTCGGGTAGCAATAGGTACTCCCAGACACTCAGGTATCAATAGGTACTCCCAGACTCTCAGGTAGCAATAGGTACTCCCAGGCACTCAGGTAGCAATAGTACTCACAGATACTCAGGTACTACACTACACCCTCAGTCACTGTTCAATCTAAGTCACCAGTCTTACTTACCTAGTGTGTGTCCCTTTAAGCCTGTCACTAGCAGTTCCTGATGGTGAGTCGGTCAGTCTCCTCTCAGCACCCCGCCTCCCTCGGTCACTTCCCTGTCAGCTAGTCACCTCTGCTCCTCTCTGTGGGGAGGGGGGGGGGGTTCTAGCACCGCAAGAGACGGTTTACTGCACGCCGCCCGCAGCAAGGGGGGGGGGGTTTACCGCACCGCTCGCCGCCCGCTCTTACTTCGGTGGATGGGGGGGGGGGTCTTAGCACCGGACGCCGCCGCAACAAGGGAGGGGTTATCGATCCGCTCGCTGCCCGCTTCCTTTCAGCGGGGGAGGTGGATTCTAGCCCGGACGCCGCCGCTCTTCTGAGGGGTGGGGGGCACTCAGTCCTTCAGTCCCTCTTGGTCCTCCTCTGCCGCTGCTGCCGCCGCTCAGATGATCCTCCTCTTCAGTCTCCGGACACCTTGGTTCCCCCGAGATCTCCCGCACCGGCTCCCCCCACAGCACCTTCTCCTCCTCCTCTCTCTGCACACAGCACACGCTGCACGCTGTCTGCCCGCACACACACAAGTTCCTGCTTCCGGTTTCTAGAGAAAACCAGTCTCTAGAAATATTTATTACAAAGTCTGGAAATACTACATTGCCTGGCGTGAAACCTGGAAATGGCATCCCTGCAAAAATATCATTGGGAGAATTCTAGCTTTCCTTCAAGCAGGAGTAGATATGAAGTTAGTCTTGAGCACTATCAAAGGGCAGATTTCAGCCTTATCCGTTTTCTTCCAGGAACCGATTGCTTCCCATTCGTTGGTTCAGACCTGCGTCAGGGGAATGCTACGTTTGCTTCCGCCAGTGAAGCCACCATTATGTCCTTGGGACTTGAATTTGGTGTTGGCAGTTTTGCAAAAACAGCCTTTTGAGCCTCTGGGGCAAGTTCCCCTGGTTCTTTTGACCACAAAACTGTTTTTTTGTTTTTTTTTATTGCGATAACTTCAGCTAGAAGAGTATCGGAACTAGAAGCTCTTTCATGTAAAGAGCCATACTAAATATTTCATCAAGATAGGGTGATGCTACGTCCACACCCAGATATTTGCCCAAGGTAGTGTCCGCCTTTCATTTGAATTAGGACATTATACTACCTTCCTTTTTTCCAGATCCTCACTCAGAGTAGGAAAAGTTATTGCATTCACTTAATGTAATGCGTGCACTTAAGTTTTACTTACAGGCAGTGCGCATGCGCGGCTGCTCTGACATGGCAGCTTAGCCAGAGAGCTCCGTGCTTATCCGGTCTACAGAGGGCCCCGGCACCGACTTCAGTGCGCGCTATACCCCGCATTCCGCAGCATCCGTATCCCCTCATATCAGCGGCCCCCCTCTTGGATGTCGGCGGGTCACCGGAGAGAGGTCTCCCACGTCTACACTTATCTTCCCCAGAGCGGGACCCGGCCAAGATGGCGACCGCGCCTTCCCTCCCCTCAGAGGAGCGCTGTGCAAGGGAGGTAGGAGACACACTTGCTTGCCTTATGGACATTCCATCAGCCTCCCCAGACCCATGGTCCTCCCCAGCGACCCCCGCTTATCACAATCAGCCCCCACTTGCCTCACCAGCATCCACAGAATCTCTCATCAGCAGATCCATGGAGCAGGCCCCAGGGACCTTGGGGTTGCAATCACCTGAGGCCCTGGCTTTGCAACACCAACTAGGCCTGAACTCTCCAGGACACTTCCCTGACCTCTCACATATGATGGCCAAGTTTTCAGAAATGCTAGCCCCTGGTCTAGCCCATACTGCCTCACAGATTACGCGCTCCATTAAAGCTGAACTCCAGAACATTGGCACCCGGATTGAGGCGATTGAGAATACTATGGATCAAACAGTTGCTAGAGCCAATCAAAACACTGCTTGCATCCAGACTCTACAAGATCAACTAGAAACAGCACTGATTAAACTGAATGATCTTGAAAATAGAAGCAGACGCCTGAATTTCATGATCAGGGGGATCCCTGAGACAATAATGGACATACCAGACACGATGAAAGCCTTTATTAAGGATCTTATCCCTGACATCTCTGACCACCGCTTGGAACTCGAACGGACGCACAGAGCCCTCCAACCACCCCGCAAAGATGGCCTCTCCAGGGACTTTATTGTCAAGACACACTTCTATGGGGTTAAGGAGGAGCTTATGAAAAAGAGTAGGGGTAGAGAGGATCTATCCATCCAAGGACATAAGATCCAACTCTTGGCCGACCTCTACCCCTTAACCATACAGCGGCGCAGAGCACTGAAACCGCTTACACTGGCATTATCTGCTAGAGCACTGAAATATTGGTGGTCCTTCCCCTTCAGGTTGAATTTCCAATTTCAGAACAAGACTCATAGCTTCTCCAACTTCCAGGAGGGTGAAGGCTTGCTCCTGCAACTGGGCATCATCACCAGGGACCCTTCCCCTGCTTCATCCACTTCAAGAAGGGAATCTTCCAAGCGACCCCCACCGATCAGCCCATTATCCTTGGTCTGGAACAAGCAACAGATGAAACGCCACCGCGATGTCAAGCCTTAATGATGTCTTTGATGATCCTCGGGAATCTTTTTCTTCTTGCCGTCGAAGTTCAACCTTCTTTGCCTGAAAGGGGTCAGCATTGATCCCTGCCTCCATTTTTGCCCCTTTTTGGAACTATTTTTCCCTTTTTGATCGATATTTTTGTTATTTTTAATTGGACATTTCCTTTTACACTTTTTTCATTACCGACCATGTTTTTGATTTTGAGCTGGTCAGGTCCTCCCTTAAACGCTGGGACTACTGAGCATTGTTAAATGTTTGATTAGTTGCTGTAGGGTCCGCAGCTGCCTCCTTCCTCCCCTTACCCCCTCCACTTGCCTATTCCCCCCCTAGCCTCCTCTCCCCCCTCTCCCCATCCGCCCCTTCCCCCTTAACCCGCCCCCTCTTTCCCTTCCCTCTTTCACCTTTCCCTTTCCCTTCCCCTCTCCCCTTTCCCTTCCCCTCTCCCCTTTCCCTAACTTCCCCCTAGAGCCCATTGGGAAGCTACCCACACCGTATGACTAGTGGTGTTTCTAGTATTTTTTACTGTTTTCTTTCAGGAATGCCGGGCTTGGGGCCCTATGGCCGGAGTGGCCTTAATGCACCTCCTCCTGTCAGACGTAAGACATCTTCATCTTACATCCTTCAGGTATGCGCCCTGACTGGTTCAGGACGCATCTGTACACACGATGGGGAACCGGGGGTTATGCCTACGGTCTCCTCATCAACCTGCAAGACCATGCTCTTGCAGTTTTCTCCTCTCTCTGCTGTCCTCTATCCCCTCTTTTTCTCTTTTTACTGCTTTTTTTTTCTTCCCTCCAGGTTCCTGCGGTCCACTACCGCACTTGCTCCACCTGTTGACACTGTGACAAGACACCCCCTGGGGAACCCTTGGGTCACTGCATGGCCTCTTGCAACTGCGTACCTCCTACCCACGCGACATGCAGCCTAATGTAAGTAGGTTCTCCTCTCTACAGGTGGCATTGCACAACACACAGGGTTTGGATTCTCCTGTTAAACGTAGAAAGGCGTTTCAGCAATATCACTCCCAAGGAATGGGGGTCCTCCTGCTTCAGGAGACTCACTTTCTGGCGTCTTATCAACCAACATATGTCCACCATAAATACCCCTTATTTTTTCTTGCCATTGCCCCCTCCAAACAGAAAGGGGTGGCTATGTTTTTCGCAATATTTCTTCCCTTCTTGCACCTACACACTGTTAGGAACCCCCAAGGTCGATACATCCTGGTCAAAGGCCATCTACACGGTATCTTGTATACATTTATCTCATACTATGCACCTAACAAGGGACAGGCGAAATTCCTTTCCGAGATGCTTTTCCTCCTTTCTCCCCACTTTGAGGGTCGTGTTGTCATGGGGGGGGACTCTAGCCTAGCCTTCAACTGCTCACTAGACAAATCTGCGTCCTCTTGTGGCAGGGGCCGGCGGCCCTCTAAACAGAGCCTTTGAGTGGCCAGATCGCTTCATGCCCTAGGCCTGATAGATATATGGTGCAAATTGAACCCTTCTACCCGAGATTACACCCATTTTTCAGCCCCACATAACTCGCTGCCACGAATTGACCATATCTTCATCCCCACTACTGACATTCCCTCTGCCCAGAAATCTAAAATCAGGGACATCCCTTGGTCGGACCACTCTATGGTCACTCTGCAGCTCTCCTGCTCCTATCAGCACAGGGGTCCTGCTCCTTGGAGAATAAACGATTCCCTTCTGAGCGACCCTGCTAGATGCTCCATGTTAGAATCTGCACTTTGCGACTACTTTGCTCTTAACGATCTCCCCGACACCTCTTCCTCCACCCTCTGGGGGGCCCATAAAGCGGTCCTGCGGGGCTATCTCATTCAACTGGGGGCAAAGATTAAATGGGAAAGGCAAATTGACATTACTCTTTAGAGGCTGAGTTTAAACGCATTCGTAGAGCACACAAGCGCTCCCCCACCTCAACCTCCCTTACAGAATTGGATGCAATTAAACTTTCGCTTAATCTGGCGCTCACCTCCAGAGCGGAAAAAAGCTTATGCTGGCAAGGGGCTCGATCTTATGCTTCTGGGATAAACTGGGCACAAAATTGGCTTCAAAACTCTCCCCTAAGTTTAGGGTGATCTCCCTGCCCAAAATCAAATCCACCACTGGCGTTCTTACCAGCAATCCCAATTCCATAACGGACTCTTTTCTCTCTTTCTTTTCACAGCTTTATGCTGCCCCTATGCCCCATAAAGGGGACACCCCTGACTCTTTCTTGGACAATGTACAGCTCCCCCGACTCACACTTTCGCATAGATCCCTCCTTGAAGCCCCTATCAGCGAACAGGAAGTGCTAGATGTCATCAAGTCTCTTTGCCCCAACTCCACTCCGGGCCCTGGCGGTTTTTCCAATACTTATTACAAGGCTTTTGCGTCCATCCTATCTCCTTATCTGGTCAGGTTCTTCAACGCTCTTAGGGGCGGTGCCCGACTGGAAGATGCCTCTAACAAAGCTTACATTTCTGTTATCCCCAAACCGGGAAAGAATCCTTCCGAGGTGGGAAATTACAGACCAATTTCTCTCATTAATAACGATCTCAAGATTATGACGAAAATTTTAGCTAACCGCCTATCCAGCTTTATTGCCAAATACATTCATAAAGATCAAGTGGGATTCATCCCGGGCAGGCAGGGACCTGACCAGGTAAGGAGGGTGGTGGACGCCATCTCTCTGCTGAACTGCTCAATCTGGTTTTCTACTATCCTTAGATCTACAAAAGGCAATCGACTCCCTATCTTGGCCATTTCTATTCCGCACTCTCGAAAGATGGGGATTTGGTCCCTCTTTTATCACCACACTCACGGCCCTTTACTCCCACCCAGTGGCTCATGTTCGGATGCAGGGTTATTACTCCACGGACATTTTGATTCGCAGGGGAACAAGGCAGGGGTGCCCTCTTTTCCCACTCCTTTTGGCCATAGCCCTAGAGTCCCTGGCAACGGCTATCCATCTTCACCCTGATATCCATAGCCTACGGTGCGGGACAGAGACCCACAAATGCGCTCTGTTTGCAGACGACATAATGCTTTTTGTCACCTCGCCCTTGATTTCCCTTCCCAATATAGTCTCCCTCCTAGATAACTTTGGTGCGGCTTCAGGTCTGCGAGTCAACATGAATAAATCGCTAGCACTCAACATCACCCTCCCTTCACCACTGGTGGAGCGCCTTAAGGACCATTTTCCCTTTTCCTGGCACTCGAACGCCATTCCTTACTTAGGAATCTCCTTAACTCCTACAATAGACAAACTTTACCCAGCCAACTACCCATCCATGATCCAAAAATTGAAACTAGATCTCTCTGATTGGTCGCGTTGTCACATTTCCTGGTTAGGCAGGATCAATGCGGTCAAAATGACTCTTCTGCCGCGTATTCTCTACTTGTTCCGCTCGCTTCCTATCCCGGTGCTGAAATCCCACATCCAGAAACTTCAAGGACACATTTTTAAGTTTATCTGGGGAAGGAAGTGTTATATGATTAACAAACACACTCTCCTGCGCTCCCGGAAACAGGGAGGTCTGGGAGTTCCAGACCTCTGGAAATATTATCAAGCGGCACAATTGGCTCAATTTTCTATTATCTACTCCAGAGGGGTCAAGCCTGACTGGTACTCCATGGAACGTCAAGCAGTTCCCCTACACACCATTGATTATCTGGTTTGGAGACCTGCTCACTCTCGCCCCCCAGTGATGGCCCCCTCCCTCTCTCACTCTTTCTCCATCTGTGATACCATACACAAGTCATTGAAGGTCACTTCCCCCTGGGCCCCCCCTCACTCATATCGTTCATAACCCGGCCTTCCCTCCTGGTGAGAACATAGGGGCATTTAAATGGGGGACAGACAAAGGCCTATACAGAATTGGCCACTTTTTGGATAGCTCGGGTCCTCTAACACTCTCTCATTGTACCACTAAGTTGAAGATGCCACCTGTAGAAAGATTCCGTCTAACTCAAATTACACATTTTCTTCACTCACTTAGGACCAGATCCCCTGAGCCCCTGCGAGTAACCCCTTATGAACAGTGGTGTGCTCAAATTTTTGATGCCAAGGGAGGAATCTCTCTCATTTTCTCTCTCATTTTTGAATGACACCCAAACCAAACCTACTTATATGCTCAAATGGGAGCAAGACCTGAACCTAGACTGGGACCTCTCGGACTGGCACGCAAATGTTGAGCACTCTTTTCGGTGAGTTCACAACATAGGTCTCATGAAAGCTAATCTCAAGGTTCTCATGAGATGGTACATGGTGCCCGCTAGACTGGCCACTATTTTTCCCTCCACTTCCCCGACTTGTTTTCGAGGATGCAACCTGACTGACACTCTTCTCCACAATTTTTTTGGGAATGCCCCACGCTTAGTACGTTTTGGCAGCATATTTTTAAAATAATCCGACAGATTACTGGTCTCACCGTTCATCCTTCCCCAGTTCACGCCCTGTTGTACCAGGGCAAAGCCAAAGTCCCTAAACATACCCAGGCTCTTATCTTCTACATCTTCCTCTGTGCCAAGATGACGATAGCCAAGCAGTGGAAGCTGCCATCAGTTTCACCTCATCTGGCTAAACGCAAAATCTCATGGATAATGTCACAGGAGAAGATGTTTAGTATTCTAGATGACTCCAAAGAGAAGTTTGAAATGATTTGGGAACCCTGGGCTGCCTTTGTAAATGTTACTATTTGATAGCTTCCGATAATGGTCCGAGTGACGGACCTTTCTTCCATTTACCCCTCTTTATTTTTTACCTCCTACATTGTCTTCAGGAGCAGGGCCGCAGGAACCTCCTTCCCTTCTTTTTTCCCCTATCTCCTTTTTTCTCTTATCTCTTTCCTGCCTGTCTGCTTCCTTTTCCATATCTCTGCCTTCTCCTTCTTCGCTTTGTTCTATATTATTGGTTATAATGTGATTACAGCATTCTGCTAACGAACCTGAACAAGAGAGCTCCTAGGACAAGGTCTGGAGACCTTTTTCTTGGTTCTGTTGGGTTTAGTTCAGAGTATTTTAACCTTATATTGTTCAAATTACTTCTAGACCCTCCTTGGGCCGGTTGATAGGCAACCTTCATGCTGTACACCTTTAGAGTGTAGATTACTTGGGTTACTCTAAGATTGCATAGTTGACATGTGGAGCGCCTCCCCTGAGACACAGTGTGTTCCCTTTTGGGGTGTCTTAGGGGTGGTGCTCTACTGTTATGGGGGTGACCCCCCACGGTTACTAGACGGTGACCTTCTTCGGAGTTATACTCATTCCAATGCCTGGTTTCTTCTTTTTTTTTGACTCTTATTATGATTGCTGCCTTGACTACCACATGCCCATTTAAAACTGCTGTTCTATGTTCTCCGACCATGGTTAATAGTTGGGTCGTTTTTCAATTGCTGTATCGTTTCTGTTATTACATGTATTTGATACTCTCTAATAAAAACCATTGAAAGAAAACATTTTTACTTACAGGAAATAGCTCAGATTCGTAAGACGGAGAGGTTGTTTGTGCTGCCAGAAAGCCCCAGAAAGGGGTTGGCAGCATCTAAATCTCTGATTTCTTGTTGGATTCGCTAGGTTATTACCCAGGTGTATGGTTTAGTAGGAAAGGTTCCTTTTTCTGTAAAGGCACATTCTACCAGAGGAGTAGGTGCCTCTTGGGCACATCGCCATCAAGCCTCTATGGCCCAGATTTGCAAGGCCGCGACCTGGTCGTCGGTGCATATGTTCATTTGTTTCTATCGGGTGGATGTTGGAACCCAGGAGGAATCTGCATTTGACCGCAGTGTTCTGCAGGCAGCGGTGTAATCCTTCTTTTGGGGTCAGATGGCAGTATTTTTTGGTGTCCCCCTCCCCTCAGATGCTTTACTTTGTGACATCCGATATGTTATGATTTATGGCTCTGTGTCCCGTGATGTACAAAAAGAAAATTGGATTTTTAATACAGACTTACCTGTAAAATCCATTTCTTGAAGTACATCACGGGACACAGAGATCCCTCCCCTCTTCTATGGGGCCTTTTATTGCTTGCTACAAAACTGAGGCACTTCATGTGTGGGAGGGGTTACATAGAGGGGCATCAATTCTGATTGTTTGCCACTGTCCTTCACCTAAAGGTGGCTATATAACCCATATGTTATGATTTATGGCTCTGTGTCCCGTGATGTACTTCAAGAAATGGATTTTACAGGTCTGTGTTAAAAATCCAATTTTTAGGCTTGAAGGGTACACAAAACCTCAAACATCAGGATGATCCGACTTGCGGTGCGACTTGCTCTGTGAGGATCTTGAGGGGGAGCTCCACGCCAAAATGTGAAAAAAAAACCGGCGTGGGCGCCCCCCCCAGGTTCCAAACCAGACCCTTATCTGAGCATGCAGCCCAGCAGGCCAGGAAAGGGGAGAGGACCAGTGAGCGGCCCCACCCCCTACAGGACCATAGCAGGCCACACGTTCTCAACATGGGGGGTGGAAGCTTTGGAGCAGGGGGTGGGGGGGCTCTGCACCCCCCCTACCCCAAAGCACCTTGTCCCCATGTTGATGAGGACAAGGGCCTCTTCCTGGCAACCCTCGGAGGTGGTTGTGGGGGTCTGAGGGCAGGGGGCTTATCGGAGTCTGGATGCCCCCTGTAACAAGCAGGCCCCCAGATCACGGACCCCCTCCCTATGTGAATGAGTATGGTGTACATTGTACCCCTACCCATTCACCCCCAAAAAGGCAGTGTAGTGTAAATAATGTCAAGAGAAGGTTTTGAGAAATCCTTTATTAAAAATCTTCCTCCGGTCTTCTCCCTCTGGTCTTCTCCCTCTGGTCCTCATCCGACGATGTCTCCCGTGATTATGCCGGCTCCGATTCTTGCAGCTTCTTATATAGCCATGGGGGCGTGGCCTCCCAGGAGACCCTGCCCCCTAAATTAATCACGCATAAGACTACGAAGACTGGAGAAAGAAGACCAGAGGAAGAAGACCAGAGGGAGAAGATCGGAGGGAGAAGAACAGAGGGAGAAGACCTAAGGGAGAAGTTGGAGAATGATTTTTAATAAAGGACTTCTCAAAACCGTCTCTTGTCATTATTTACACTAAACTGCCTTTTTTGGGGTGAATGAGTAGGGGTTCAATGTACCCCATACTCATGCACATAGGGAGGGTGTCCGGGATCTGGGGGGCCCCCTTGTTACGGGGGGCATCCTGATTCCGATAAGCCCCCTGCCTGCAAACCCCCACAACCACCGCCCAGGGTTGTTGGGAAGAGGCCCTTGTCCTCATCAACATGGGGACAAGGTGCTTTGGGGTGGGGGGGTGCAGAGCACCTCCTACTCCAAAGCACCTACCCCCCCATGTTAAGGGCGTGTGGCCTGGTATGGTCCAGGACGGAGTGGGGTGGTTTACCTGTCCCCTCCCCTTTCCTGACCTGCCGGGCTGCATGCTCGGATAAGGGTCTGGTATGGATTTTCAGGGGGGGGGGGCGGCGTGGGGCTCCCCTCAAAATCCATACCAGACCCGAAGTGCCTGGTTTGAAACCTACTGCTTGAGCATAACCCAGCAAGTCAAGTAAAGGGGCTAAAAAGCAAAATTGACTCGGGAGGATGGGACCCAGATTGATCAGCTGTTGGCTATTGTGCTGACCCTTGATGATGCACTAGAGCGTGAAATGCGTTGGATAGAGAAAGAGTGCTGACATCATTGCTGCCGCATGGTGTGTATGTGGCAGCCATATTTGGAGGTCGAGGACACTATGGGCCTAATTCAGTATAAGTTTGGAGTAGAGCTGCTCACTTCTCCAGAAATAACTCCAGCCTAAACTCATTAGCATCCTAATTAGATAAGTGGCTGGAGTTAAACCTTCAACTAGGTGCTAACTTTAGTGAATTCGGAGTTGGAGTTAACTTAGACTGAATTCGGGTTTGGAGTTAACTTAGGCTGAATTCGAGTTTGGAGTTAACCAAAATCCCTTTGTGTTTTTCATAAAAGGAAATTTGTCTATTCTGAATCACTATTACACAGCAATATCATCTATTATGATTTAGTTATGTATCTTATGTGTTTTAACCTTTAGATTTACTAATAGCAGACTACACAGCTGTCTAATTAGCAATATTCATTCTTTATTCATCTGAAACTTTCAGGCATATCAGACTGTATTCAGCACTTTGGTGTAGTGGGCTAAGCTCATAGACAAAGATTGCTAGGTCATGAGTTCAAGGCCCAACCATGATAACAGCCTGTGTGCTCACAGTTGTGTGTCATTATTTTTTTTGGCCACACAGTAATACATTGGCTACATCACCTAAAATTGCATGTCAATGGCCATGTATATTCAAGAAACAAACATGCATATGTGCAGGGTGCAATTATGCATTTGCCAAGTTTCAGTATTCATATTTTACAGCTGTATCAAATTTAAGGAGGTGATGGCACACTTGGGACTTTAACTCATGCTCTCAGTGTTTATAGACAGGAGCACTAACCACTAAACCATTGAGCTGAGCATGATTACCCCTGGAATATTTATTCCCATGTTTCAATAGTTAACCACTTCCTTACACCCCCTTCCTGCCCAGGCCAATTTTCAGCTTTTTATACTGTTGCATTTTGAATGACAATTGCGTGGTCATGCAACCCTGTACCTAACAAAAATGTATGACATTATTTTCACACAAATATTGCTTTCTTTTGGTGGTATTTGATCACTGCAAGGTTTTTTTTTTTATTGGCAAAAAGAAGACCTAAATGTTTAACCCCTAAAAAAATGTGTTTTTGTTTATGTAATATAATTTGGTAAATCAATATGTTTTTGGTTGCACTGACGAGCATTGATGAGGCTGCGCTGGCAGGCACTGATGAGACACTAATATGCAGCACTGATGGACACTGATAGGCGGCACTGATATGCAGCATTGATGGGCATTGATAGGTGGCACTGATGGGCAATGATTGGCACTGGTGGGCAGCACTGATAGATGGTAATGATGGGCAGCACTGATGAGGAGGGCACTAACAGGTTCCCTGAGCACTGATTGGCATCAATGGTGGCATGGGCGGGCATCCCTGGTGGCCATGGGTCAGCAATCCCTGGTGTCTCTAGCGGCATCCACCAAGGGTCTGCACTGGTAATCAATGCTCTGATTACAAGCACAGACCCCCCCCCCCCCCACACACACACACACACTTACTTTGCATATGAATGCCATTTCTTCACAGCTGAAAGTGGCCCTCACCATGATTAGCCAGTTGATTGTGACCACTTGCTGGAATGTGTGCAAACCAATTTGGTGTCATTTCTGGTCCAGGGCGAACGCCAATGTGCCATTTGCAATTTATTGTAAAGAGATTTTGCTTTATTTTAAAAATGGCGCACACAGACAACTAAAATGTATTAGGAAATGTTTTACCTAGGCCAGTGATGGTAACCCTTAACCCCCCCTAGATGTTTTTGCCCTACATTTCCCATAATGCTCATGTACTCTGCAGTGTAGGTGAGCATCATGGGAAATGTTACAAAACACCTGTGTTGCCAAGGTTCATCATCACTGACCTAAGCCAACTAAAAAGGTGAGTGAGCACTGTAGCAATCTTTTATTTAGTAATCATTTTTAGTGATTTTTTATTAAATGTTTTAGTTACATTCATCCACATAGGCTGAATGGAAATTTTGCATTATTCCTTAATTTATATATATACTTAGCTAAATATATACATACACACTTTAATTATTTCTTACAATTTAGCCCCCCCACACACTCCCCCCCCACACACACCCACACACTCCCCCCCCCACACACACACCCACACACACTCCTCCCCCACACACACATACACCCACACACTCCCCCCCACACACACACACACACTCCTCCCCCCCACACACACACACCCACACACTCCTCCTCCCCCCACACACACACACCCACACACTCCTCCTCCCCCCCACACACACCCACCCACATACTCCTCCTCCCCCCCCACACACACCCACCCACACACTCCTCCCCCCCCACACCCACACACTCCCCCCCCACACACACACACACACCCACTCCTCCCCCCACACACACTCCCCCCCACACACACCCACACACTCCTCCCCCCCACACACACACACACCCACACACTCCCCCCCCCCACACACACCCACACACTCCTCCCCCCCACACACACACCCCTCCCCCCCCACACACACACTCCTCCCCCCCACACACACCCACACACTCCCCCCAAACACCCCTCCCCCCCACACCCACACACTCCTCCCCCCCACACACACCCACACACTCCCCCCCACACACCCACACACTCCCCCCACACTCCCCCCCACACACTCCCCCCCACACACACACCTACACCCACAAACTTCTCCCCCACACACACCCACACACTCCCCCCACCCACACACCCCCCCCCACACACACACCTCTCCCCCCCCACACACACCCATCCCCCCCACACACACACACCCACACACTCCCCTCCACACACACACACCCACACACTCCCCCCCACACACACCCACATACTCCTCCCCCCCACACACACACACACTCCTCCCCCCCACACACACCCTCCTCCCCACACACACACACTCCTCCCCTCCCCACACACACACACTCCTCCCCCCCCCCACACACACACACACTCCTCCCCCTCCCACACACACACACCCCATCCCCCCCCATACACACCCATACACACTTCGCTGGAGTACAGGGAGAAACCCTACCCATGTTCATACTGTACTGCCATTGCACACACACAAAAAATACAAGAAATGGATTACATTCAATAGACACAAAAGATATCAGAATTACATCCAGACAAATATGAAAAAAAGAAAACAAAAACCAGGAGCTGTGTACAAATGAATAAGTTTTATTGAACATGTATAAAACATCAGTAATCACTCAAGCAGGCATGTGAAATGTCCCCCCCCCCCAAAACCCCCAAATCAAATAATTTTTATTCAAATTACATTGCAAAGATACAACATATGATGGATAGATAGAGCTTACAATATCCAAAAGTCAAGCAAAATAAGTTGTAGACACCTTAGTATTAAGCATAAAACATACCCAACATACTTTTATGTTTATTGTTTGCATGAGCCTACCTTTCCATTTAAATACCATCAAATCAGTAGAACATACAGCTACACAGAGGCATGAAAATAAAAAAACACATGTATAGAGTACATAAAGACACACTTTGCAAAAACTATACAAAACATTTAGAGCATGAAAAGTATTCATCCAACAAAATACACTTACTGCAATATGGGTCCTTAGGCATGCCAGCAAACCCCCCCACCCCCAACAGCAAATTCGGCCCTGCCACAGGCCAAATGATCTGCTCTTATACATCCCTTTATATAACCTTGGTTAAACTACACCCACCCAGTATAGGAAACGCCCAGCAAAGTAATTAATTGGGTCTGTTGGGTCCTAAACCAAAATCACCAGTTCACTAATGAATGAGTGTTTGGCTGGCCATACATGATCCAAGTTTCTTACAAGGCAACACACATAAGAAATGCTTTCAATAATCTCAACATGAGCACAAAGTGGCTTTTTCATTTAGACTTAAGCCTCGTAAACACGCAACGATTATCTGCCGACCGATCGTCCGACTTTTGTCCAGAGTTGTGTTTTGTTGGTTGGAATATGCTCTAGACTGCACTGGATTTTTGTTGGCCGACAGAAAATGACGTCAGTATGTTCGACGCGTGTCCGACGCTACAAAAGAGGAAGTGAGTTTTTGCCTTGACTCTTCTGGGCATCTCGCTGTGATTTCGGTAGCATTTGTTTGGTTAACGACATTTCGCTAGTTTCCAAGAGATCGTTCGAGAATTTATTATGGAGACCGAGGATTCGACTCTTGCTGTAGTTGGGCTGGGAGTTATGGCTCTGAGCCGAGTTATGAGCAAGAGGAAGAAGAAGCGGACCTCCTGGACCAAAAATTGGTTGCTTATCCGTGATCAATTTTCACACATGTCCTTGCTGAGGGAGCTCCAGGAAAATAATCCTGATGACTTCAGGAATTTTTTGAGGATGACGGATCCCATCTTTCACCGTCTTCTTGCCCTGGTGTCCCCCTATATTCTGAAGCAGGATACGTGTATGCGGGTTGCAAATACTCCTGAACAAAGGTTAATTGCAACTTTGAGATATCTTGCAACAGGGAGAAGCCTGCAGGATCTCAAGTTCACCACAGGCATCTCCCCCCAAGCTCTTGGAGTCATCATCCCTTAGACCTGCTCTGCTATCATCAAAGTCTTGCAGAAGGACTATATCAAGGTATGTTTTATTTTTTAGATTACATTACATGTATTAGTCATCTCACCCGAATTTTGCTTATTTTGGATGTACATCAAATTACATATGTCATTATTTTGTAACTACCCTCTGTCCGCATGCACATAGTAGTAAAGCTTTATATTTTCATAACCATTTCTAAAATTACCCAGTAACCACCCCAGCATTCTCTCCTATGTGTCCCTAAACGCATTGCCTGTTAACAGTATATTGAATCGGTGTCATTTTCTGACTTTCCCAGAACCAATTATTCCTTTGCAAATGTTTTAGTACCTAGTTTATGATTTATCTTAAAGACATCAGTCCATCCATTCCAACCTATGATTGTGTATATTTATTTAATGATGTTAAAACGTTCAGTGGCCACAAGCCCTTATTGATGTGTAAAGGCATAGTTTTACTTAGCCACCCATGCTAAATGTAAAAGTCAGCATATACCAAAGCTCTAGCTGGTGAATTACAATATTATCACATTAGGAGGTGCAAAATAAATGTATGTAGATGTCATACCCCAAAATGCTAAAGATTTCCTTCATGTTGTTTTTATCTTAAAGTTGCATAACCATTTAACAGACAAACGTGTGTGTAATAATGTGATGTGCTCAAGCACTAATTGGATTTTCTTTTTTCCCCCACAGTTTCCTACAAACGCAGAGCAATGGCAGGAGATTGCTGCTCAATTCCAGGAACAGTGGAATTTTCCCAATTGTGGGGATGCTATAGATGGGTAGCACGTCCGCATTGTCCCCCCCCCCCCCCCCCGAATTCTGGCTCATATTTTTACAATTATAAAGGCTTTTTTAGTATAGTAATGCTAGCCATAGTTAATGCTAACTATGAGTTCCTGTTTTTGGATATTGGCAAAAATGGCCGCAATTCGGATGGGGGAGTTATTGAGCAGACCGAGTTCGCTCGTCGCCTTCATAATGGCACTCTGAACTTGCCATCCAGGGAGCAAACCATTGAGGGGCTCAGTTTTGTGTTTGTGGCAGATGATGCTTTTGCACTTGGGGAGCATCTTATGAAGCCCTTCTCTCAGAGGAACCTCACCCCCAGGCAAAGGATCTTCAATTACAGGTTGTCCAGAGCTCGCAGAGTGGATACTGACCCTGCCATGCCAGGGCCAAGTGGGGAGGCACAACCACGTGTGCAAGTAGAGTCCATGACCTCAGTGGAAGTCTGCCGTTCAGGATTGGCATCCCAAAGTGCTCGTGATATCCAACAAAAATATCTGGAATATTTTGTGGGGAGAGGGGCTGTTTCGTGGCAGGAACTACTGCCAGACACATTATAATTTTGAGATATCTACTAATATTTCTGCAATAAACAAAAATTGCAATGATTCTGTATTGTGTCTTATAATAATTTGGGCACATATCAAAAACAACATTTCTTGGGTTCATCATGTGTTATATATGTGTGACTTTAGAAGGGTTAATACATTCATCAGTGTGTTTATCTACTGTTGTCTCTCCCCAGCTGTTCAAATGCGATTATGGCCATGTGTGTTTTGTTTACCAGTGGTCAAAATACAAGGGCCTTCTGCACCCCTGTTAATTTCTACAAACCCTCTCACATTGAGAAGTAGGTCACACCCAAGGTTCATCCAATATCACCTTTCATTGGTGGTCATTGGCCAGAAGGTGCCCATACTATATATTTTTTGTAATACATTAGTGTACTAACAACTTACCTCCACCTGTTATGTTGTGTTCATTTATGACATCCTTCTCACTGCCCACCAATGTAAGGAGATGTCAGTGTTATGTGAAACTTGCTCAGTGTTGAGATAGAAGTGTTATATATAGGTAATGTAAAGTGAAATAGACAAATGAACCAGCAATACACTATATATTACACTGATCTCCCTACACTGATTGCTACTGCCCATCTCAATGCCATATAGAATCCTAGGAGTGCTAGTACTTTAAATAGAACCTGTATTTTTGTAGACTGATTGGCACTCAGTTCACAGATATCATTGTGCATTCAGTGTACTAGTGAATATCACTTGTTAGATGTCCACTGGTCCTGAAGGAACAAACATTTTGGCCGGCTGATAACTATACACACAATCAAAACTGCTTTAATTAACATGCAAAAATGTGAACAGGACAGCCATCATACATTTTGTGCTACTTTACCCAGCTTTAGACCTGCCCCCCCCCCCCACCGAAAGTCAAAGAAAGATTCGAACACACATTGTTGATTGTAAACATTTTTTAATAAAACACATTCACAGGGTTAGGGTGGTGTAAAGTGCTTCATATGCATAGGAGCCCTGTCTAAAACTGTAACAAACTTGGGGACACCTTTTACAGATGATGATGGATGTATTGGCCAAAAAATAGGCCATAAAATTTAGAATGAACATCGGGAAAAACAAAAAGATCCCAATAAAAACCAAAAAAATATATAAATAAATAAGCTTAAAATTTTGCAAGCATGTCAACAAAGTCACGCATTTTTTTTGTGATGCCCCGTACACACGTGCAGATCGTCGGCCGAACGATCGGCTGTCTTTTGTCCCCGGGCTGTCGTGTCTGTTGAAAAGTGCAAAAGACTGCACAAGAATTTTGTCCGCCGACTACAGCCGACTGCAGAAGTGATGTCATGTGATGGTTAACTTTCCCTGTGTTTTTTCTTTTCTGAGCATGCCCAGTCTTGCAAATCTGCTGTCTGTTGGCTGAATTCTGTATTGACTGGCGAACAATCGGCCGCTCTGGTGTCGGCATACAAAAATTTTAATGCTTGCACGACAGATTCTTTTTGGCCCGAAAGTGCGCTGTCGGCTGTCGGAAGCATCATACTAACAAGCCTACAATCGGACGATCGGTCGTCGGCCGAAGCTTTTCGGCCGACAATCTGCACGTGTGTACGAGGCATAAGGCTGTAGCAGCCTCCTTCATTTTCTCCAGCTCAGAGCAACATTGTAGAGCCTCAACTGTCATCCTGGCTACTAGGAATAACATGACCTGTTAATAAAAAACCATATATTAAGTACATGCCAAGCAACTAGATGAGGTCATAATATCTAAACATTTGGTGTCAAGTTCATCTTAAACAAATGAAGAGTTAATACCTAGCCTGTGCATTGTTGTGTGTAACCAGCTTCCCTCATGACACCTATACTACTATGAAAGTACACATTGCAAACATTATGTTCTCTTTACACTGGTGTGTGTGTGGCTCATAAACGATTCCACCTGTTGACACAAATAGTTCACTACCTACACCTCTTCCTCCCCCATGGTAATGCACTTTGTAATATGTACATTAGCACTGTATGGTTTCACACCTTGCTGATGTAGCAAACAGTGATGTTGTGTAAAGAAAGTCTGCATGAACAATAAGAAAACCTGCAAACGTAGAAAATATATGTTAGGTAGAAAATGTGAATCAGGTGCACAAATCTACAGTGACAAATCTACACAAATGGAGAAAACTTTAGAAGATTTGTCACTATATGATTATATAATTGACACATAATTTATAAGTTTTGCACACCTGATTCACATTATTTAGCAAACAGGTAGTTCCTTTGAAGCATTACATCAAATACACCAAACGAGAAATACACTTGAAACAGCATTTTAAAAGTACTTACTTGGGCACAAAACTGGCTCCCCAACACTTGTTTCCTGATCTTGATTATTTGGAGAAGAGCTTGCAATTATGTTCGGAATGCTGGCAGGGGATCTTGCATCCGAAATTTCCACATCCGATCCGGCTGGAGGTGACACATCCCATGGATCAAATGAGGGAACCTCTGCAATGTCCATTTTTTTCTGAAATACAACAATAGAAGGTTAAACAATCATCGCAACTAAACATATTTTTAGTATCCCACTACGAAAAAATCTGTGCCTACCAACCTTGCTGTTGCTGTGGTGGCTGCACACTTGTTGGCTCCACCATGCTGCACTCTGGACTACTGTCTTTATCTACATAATAATTAAAATGTTGCATGTAATAAAATTCACAGGAGGGAAATTTGCTAGGACATGGTGCACTGCTTGACAGCTATTTTCATATAAAATATTCAGACATGTACATGGTTATCTCCTAAAAAGTAGGGACATTAATGTTTGACTCAGCATAGGAAGCAATTACCCTTTTGGGAATGTGTGACAGCATCTGGGCCCATGTCCTCTGGTTCTTCATCCAATGTGGATGGAGCTGACACTGTACATTCACCTCTCCTCATCTTTTGCCGTTCTTTTTCTTTTAATTTTCGTTTTTGCCCTATTTAAAGGTTACAAAAAGATTATGGAACAAATATGAGTTTTTTGTAAGAAAATTCTTTGCAATAAAGAAAATTCTTTGCAATCAAATGCATATATAGTTTACTGTGGATTCCTGTCTTTTAATGTAATATACAAATAAATCATCAATAGATCAATCAAATCAAGACATGACCAATAAAATAAAAAAATGGAAAGTTTTCATATACAGTATTATCTATACATTTCTATACAACATACACCAAATCGACCCAAAATATATTGCTTGATAAAATAAAAAAAATTACTTTTTTTCAGAATATGATGTATGTGACCAAGCTGTTCTTGCTCCCGATGTTTCAAATCTGACCATCTTTTTCGTATTTGGTCTTTTGATCGCTCCACACCATAAATTTTCTTTAACCTTTCTAGCGGTATTCCCGAGCGTGACTCGGGGTAGCGCTAGGAAGATCGATGGATCCTGGTAGAGGTTTTACTTACCTTTTCTCCGGGATCCAGCGAAGTATGCGGGTGGTATGCGGCGGCGGAGCTTCCTCCCGATCGTCTGCGAGCCCCTGTCTCTACATCTCAGGACGTAGAGACACTCCGAGTTGAATGAGCCGTAATCGCCACTGGAGGGGTCAAGTCCTTAGCCCTATAAGCCCATTGGATAGTCTGGATGATCCAAGAAGAGTTTGACCTTGAAGAAGCCCGAAGACCCTTGTTCTTTCCACCGAAAGTGACAAACAAATGCTCTAACTGTCCAAAGGAGACCGTAGCTTCCAGATACTGTTTGAGGCAATTTCCAACATCCAGCAGATGGACAGAAGAACCTTCTTCTTGCCTAAAAGGCTTGAGAAGCTGGCATAGCCAGCAGGTCTAAACAAAAGGTTTTAGCTGGTGATAAATAGTGTCACTCTTTGACAGCCAAAAATCTGTTGCAGTGTTGTCCTCAACTTGATGCAAAAGCGCTTCCTTATATTTTCTGATCTGCTGTTTTATGCTGTTTGGGGAGATCCTCTGCCTGGGTCTTCTGCGGCATTTAGAAAGAAAACGAAAGATTGGCTGCTTAGATGTGGATGCCGGTGCTTCTTCAACTTCCTCCGATTTTTCAATATTCTCCTGTTCCACTAGTTCTTCCACATCATCTTCAGACAATTCATGATGTTGCCTGTGGGGCGAAGTGGATTTTTTTATTGCATACTCCTCTGCCTTTTTAAGCAATTCCTGAATATTCTCATGATCTGCCACATCAACAAGGGTTTCACAGACAGTAGGGTTAACAAAACAAGCAGCTGCTGCAAGTGGCGAGAACATTTCATCTGTTGGATCTAACAATGAAGCAAAATGCTGGTTCACATTCCTTTTCATTTTCTGTGCAATTTGTTGGAGATACAACAACTTTAAAGCTTAGCCTATTACCTGCTGCAGTTTACGAATAGGACACTAGATGTCGCTAATGCTCAGTGATATGCTATGCATTTTCTATGATGTGTTGTAATTTCCTGTACACTGTACTGTGCTCGTTGGTTATCTCTTCCTGTCTGTGTTTTTCCTCACAATGAGAAAGTGATATCTTTGCTTTCTCTGTTATGTTCCAATAAAGAAGCCAGTTCCTGTTACTCCACAATGTCTGATCTGAATGGACTCCGCTGCACCCAGTGATCGCACTCTGCAACACAATTGTGGCAAGGTCTTGGTAGCTAGTGTTCTGCTTAAAGTCATCAAGGTGGCTGAGTAGATCAGAAAGAGCAGGAACAGCTAGGGACATTGACACGGTGTCACTCTGGAGGGTTTTAGTATGTTCTGCAAAAGGCAGCAATAGGTCATGCAATGATGTGAGCTTTTGCCTTTCACTAGGGAGCAAGCTGTCCCTAGTCAAAGCTCCCATGTTGTTCGCGATTTGGCAGACTGACTCTTTCAGTTTAAAGGGGGGTCTTGTGATCATGTTGAAAGTGCTTGACTAGCGTGTGGAGCAGTCATTGAAAAGGGTCAGGCCACAATGCTCCAATGAAGTATGTGCAAAGGATTGATACGGCGCTACCTCTTAAGTGATTAAGTGCTCAATGTGCAATAAGAATAAATATAAATAAATATTTTCTGAAAGGTGCACTGGTAGTGAAATTAGTAAGTAACCAGATATCAACTACTAAAAAAAATGTGCACAAACAAAATAAAAGTGCTAATGTGAAATAAATACAGAAGTACCCCAATATAAGTAGTGAATTTTATTTAAACAAACATAAACGGTGGGTTTTGTTTCCTTGAAAACAATAATAATGAAATAAAGAGTCTGTGCTGTAGTATTCTCGGGTGTAGTAACACCAGTGAAAAGAGAAAATAGGTAATTCTCTGGTGCAAGAACTCCCACCAAAAATGAGCATGTGAATCAATCAGTGAAAAAATAAATAAAAAATAAATGAATTGAAATGTTCATAGGTTGCAAACATCCGTGCGCCCACTAGATGTCGCACCTCTCATACAACCTGTGACAGATGAATCCCGTGGGACAAATGTACCGAGGGTCTCTCCGGTGGTTTTTTTTCTCCCTTAAAGTCTTGAAGATAAAAGAGGGAGAAGGAGGACCTCTTGGTGTAGTACAAACGGCATTTGCAGGAAAAAGATAGTAGTGACTTACAGTTGAAGCTGTCTACGATCAGCGAGAAAGGAGACCGGGAAGCTTCCGCGTTCCACGGCCCTGTCTCCGACAACCGGAAGTGACGCAATGACGTAGAGACTCCACCCTACGCGTTTCGTCAGAGGACGTCTGCTGGAGTGGCGTCAACATGTCGGACTCCCGGTCAATAAATAGCAATGTCATCTCCTAGCAACCAAAGGGCCACCCCTGCCGCCATATTGGTACTCTCAATCAAGAAGTCGGACGAGGGCCATATTAAGCCTCATGCAATGCCCGCCTGAATGAGAGAAATGGAGAGACAGCCATAATGCTCATCATTTCGTGACAGCTGATACCGATCGTTTCTTTGAACCAACGCTGTTTTATATGCAAAGATTAAATGAAAATCCTTTATTCAACAAGCAAAATGATAAAAATTATGAAAAATAAAAATAAAATTAGAGTATAAAAAACGATTGCGTTAGAACGTTTTTCAAAGACTCTAAAAAAACTTTAAGAGACTATTAAAAAACTTTAAGAGACTATTAAAAAATGTTATTAAAAACCTTATTAAGGGCCATTCACTCATGTTGGCGTCTTTAAAACATAAAAGACTAAAAAAAGCCCAAAAAAAGGGGGGTAAAAAACCGCCACATCCCAAATAGGGGAGCCGGTTTTTTATCAAATTATGAGACCTGAATTGTGATTAGACTTGTATAGAACACAACTAAGGTAAAAAGTGTAAAAATTAAATTAGGGGTATTCGGAGGTGTTGTTTGAATGCCTTATTTTATTATTTCATATTCACTTTTGAGGGAAGGACTTGGTTTGTTTTTTTAGAATTAATTAGGAGAGACGTGAGATTCCTTTGGTTTTTCTAAGGCTTTTACTTCGAATTTTTGTTCTGAAGAAATGTGCTCCCTTCTTTATGGGAATAATGTAAAATTATGTACAGATGCTGGATGAGAAGGTCCAAAAAAAATTTATTTGTTTTATTTAGTTGTTTTCATCAAGTTTTATTCAATTAGGAAATATCATGTTATTTATATATAAATAGAAGAGATAATATATGCGGATGCCGGATGAGAAGGTCCAGCAGAAAAAAATTCCAATTTGTTTATATATTTATATTTATTCACACAGTCTAAATCAAGTGGTTCATATGTTAGTGCTAGAACCAGAAAAGTGATGGGGATGTGTGTGATCTATAGTCCCATCTACCATCTTGGGCAACTTTGGATGTATCTTTCTTATACCTCACATCTGAAGTGGGTGCAAGAAAAAGGTAGAGACTATATGTATATTCAATAAATATCGAATAGTATTAGGAGGAGAAAATGTTTAGGACCTTTTTTATATATATATATAACTCTAAAAGATCATTAGTTTTAATATATATAAAAATATAAAAAATATGTATATAAAAATATATGAAACAGGGGGTTAGGAAGATATTATAAAATGTTGCAAAAATAAATTAAAAATATATAAAATAAAATAAACTCGGAGCAATAATAGAAGGTTTTGTTATGATAAGACCAATAAAAAGATGACCGTTTTTTTGGGATGCGTTTGGGACAACCATTTAAAAGTTTTTTACATAAAAGGTTAAAAGCCTTTAAAAAACACAGTAAAAAGAAGAATTTGAAAAAAGGGGGGTTGAAAGAGAATAAAACAGAGAATAAAAACGGGGGAATCTTGAAAGAGGGGCCTCATGTATCCGAAATGAAAAAGTTCAAATCTATATCTGCATTTAAACCATCGGGTCGGAGGGATTTCAATAAAAAAATCCATTTTGTTTCATTTCTGGATATCATTCTTGTTTTGTTGCCTCCTCTCCAGTCCCCCTTGATCTTGTCTATTCCGTAGAAGACCAACACGGAGGGGTTTTTTGAGTGTACCTCTTTAAAGTGTCTAGAGAGGTTATGCTTATCGAAACCCTTCTTAATGTTTTTTATATGTTCCCTAATTCTTACAAATAGGGGGCGGGTGGTCCTACCAATGTACTGAAGATGACAGGGGCATTCGATGACATAAGTCACGTGCGTGCTGTTGCAAGTGATAGTTTCTCTGATTTTATATTCAATCCCCGTGGTGCGAGATCTAAAACTCTTTGTCCTCCTTGGTTGGTTTCTATTGTTTCTACAGGGTAAGCACTTCCCACACCTGTAGAAGCCATTAATATTTGTGGGGAGAGAGTATGTACAATATGGCGGCAGGGGTGGCCCTTTGGTTGCTAGGAGATGACATTGCTATTTATTGACCGGGAGTCCGACATGTTGACGCCACTCCAGCAGACGTCCTCTGATGAAACGCGTAGGGTGGAGTCTCTACGTCATTGCGTCACTTCCGGTTGTCGGAGACAGGGCCGTGGAACGCGGAAGCTTCCCGGTCTCCTTTCGCGCTGATCGTAGACAGCTTCAACTGTAAGTCACTACTATCTTTTTCCTGCAAATGCCGTTTGTACTACACCAAGAGGTCCTCCTTCTCCCTCTTTTATCTTCAAGACTTTAAGGGAGAAAAAAAACCACCGGAGAGACCCTCGGTACATTTGTCCCACGGGATTCATCTGTCACAGGTTGTATGAGAGGTGCGACATCTAGTGGGCGCACGGATGTTTGCAACCTATGAACATTTCAATTCATTTATTTTTTATTTATTTTTTCACTGATTGATTCACATGCTCATTTTTGGTGGGAGTTCTTGCACCAGAGAATTACCTATTTTCTCTTTTCACTGGTGTTACTACACCCGAGAATACTACAGCACAGACTCTTTATTTCATTATTATTGTTTTCAAGGAAACAAAACCCACCGTTTATGTTCGTTTAAATAAAATTCACTACTTATATTGGGGTACTTCTGTATTTATTTCACATTAGCACTTTTATTTTGTTTGTGCACATTTTTTTTAGTAGTTGATATCTGGTTACTTACTAATTTCACTACCAGTGCACCTTTCAGAAAATATTTATTTATATTTATTCTTATTGCACATTGAGCACTTTATCACTTAAGAGGTAGCGCCGTATCAATCCTTTGCACATACTTCACTTTTTAACCCTTCGGGGTAGGTTGTTGGCAGCTGACACCTCTGTGATAAGCAATATACATATTTAAAAATTCCATAGCGCTGGTCACCCCTGTTTACTTTACAATGCTCCAATATCTTCTGTGTTGCGATGGAAGACTTGCGGAAGAGGTGCACTATTGATCTTGCTTTATCCAGTATTCTCTTCACACTTGCCTCCTTCTGCAACATGTGGACCACTAGTTGTAAGGTATGCACTACACATGGTGTCCAGTCCATGTCGATCTGTTGGTACCTAACAGTGGAACACAGCCAAATAAGCATAAAGTATAGAAAAGCTTTCTGTTCCATTCTATTCCATTCATTTATTTTAACATTTAACATCTTATGGGAATACTTTTAGACAAGACCAGTAGCGTCACTATGGGGGGTGCGGGGGGGCGGTCCGCACCGGGTGACACCCGCCAGAGGGGTGACACCAGCCCGGGATGTCTCCCCAGCTGCCTCCAGTCTACACTTCTCACTGTAGTGTATGTACGGAGTACACTGAACTAAAGCCGCCCCTCCTCCTTAAGCTGTGATGTTTACTTCCTGTGTACACAGAGGAGGAGGGGGAGGAGGCACACCACGCTGCTGATTATGGCATTCTCTGTCAGGATAGAAGAAGCTACCGTTAGTAGGACAAGGTAAATTGCAGGTAACCCTTGCACTGCTGGCACATTATAACTGGAAGGATTGTTCATGTTCTTTTTAACTTCAAGAAAATTGAACTTCAACAGTATTTTATGTTTTAGGAGAGTGCTGCTGTAATATACCATGTACTATGTGTCCAGTCTCTTGTAAACTACAGAAGCATGCTCCCAGTCTCCATTATCCCCTGTACTATAATGTATGTGGAAAAGTGCACTGATAAATGTATGTGAGCTGCAACCAAAGATCCAATAGGAATAAATAGTGATGAAAATAGTCTGGTGCACTAAATGGTTACCATCATGAACAAGTGTTATGTGATACCAAAACTGGACCTTATTAAACAATTGTGATGATTACAAAAAATAAAATACAGAGTGAATAAATATTCCTTGAAAGAATATTACTTAACAGCCGGTTCACATTTGTGCAAGTGCGGCGCTCGCATGTAATATCGGAGCGCACTGCTCCTTCATTATATGCAATCGGCTGTGCGGTGCGAATTCAGCTATACACTTTGTATGGCTAAATTCGCACTGCACCCGCAGTAAAATCGCACAGGACCCTTTTTTTGAGCCGCATCAGGATCGGATCGCACAGCGGTTCACACTTGTGCGATCCGATCCTGTGCAAACTGTAAGATCGCACTGCGATATGCGATCAAACTGGGGGTGTCGTTAAGATTACATTGACACCCCCAGCGTATCGCATATGGCAGTGTGAACTGCCAAGGGTGCGTTTGTGATGCGGGAACAGGCTGCGAATTCGCAGCCTTCCCGCATCGCATAAGTGTGAACCAAGGATAAAACAAAATTATGCAATTGTCACACACAATAATAAGTCCAAATGTGAAAAGTGCAATAAATCCCAAAATAAAGTCCAATTAAAATCCACAGGTGCTGAATGTTGGGAGGTGAAATAGTGGTGAACTGGTATTCAGAAGTGACGACAATCGTGATACAAAGTGAAGGTTTCCCACCACCTCACAGATTTGCTTCTTACCAGAATTGGGTTGGTAAAGGGCAGATAGCAGAAAAATCGGTTCAAAGGGGAACCTCTGTGATGAAACCGAGAGTGAGTGCTGTGCTGAGAATCACACCTATATATAAAAGGGCTGCTTACCAGATCCCAATTATTTCAGGCTATTGGTTATTATGCAGACTCTCTGGAGGTCATATGTAAAGAGGGACTCCTGGCGCTCCTGGCATATAGCTCAATCCGAGGTCCTTTTACTTCTTGATGTAGGATCAGTGGGAGGAGCCACTTCGCCTGGTGGGGAAGTCGGTATTTGAATTACCTGCGGTAGACGGAGATCTGATACATAGGAGACAATGAGAAGTGTAGGTAGTTGGAAGTTGACCGTCATATCTTAATCCTGTCCATGTGCAGAGAGGTAAGTGGCATTCCCACCCCTTGCATTTGGACCGATTTTTCTGCTATCTGCCCTTTACCAACCCAATTCTGGTAAGAAGCAAATCTGTGAGGTGGTGGGAAACCTTCACATCCCATTTGTATCACGATTGTCATCATTTTTCACATTTGGACTTTTTTATTGTGTGTGACAATTGCATAATTTTGTTTTAAGTAATATTCTTTCAAGGAATATTTATTCACTCTGTATTTAATTTTTTGTAATCATCACAATTGTTTAATAAGGTCAAGTTTTGGTATCACATAACACTTGTTCATGATGGTAACAATTTAGCGCACCAGACTTTTTTTCAACCCCTGTACTATGTCCGCAGTCTTCCGACAACCCCTGTACTATGTCCGCAGTCTTCCGACAACCCCTGTACTATGTCCGCAGTCTTCCGACAACCCCTGTACTATGTCCGCAGTCTTCCGACAACCCCTGTACTATGTCCGCAGTCTTCCAACAACCCCTGTACTATGTCTGCAGTCTCTGATCATCTCTTGTATTATTTCCACATTCTCTGACCATCTCCTGTACTATGTCTGCAGTGTCTGACATCTCCTGTACTATGTCTGCAGTGTCTGACCATCTCTTGTATAATGTCTGCAGTCTCTGACCATCTCCTGTATCATGTCCACAGTCTCAGTCTCTTGTATCATGTCCACAGTCTCAGACAGTCTCTTGTATCATGTCCACAGTCTCAGACAGTCTCTTGTATCATGTCCACAGTCTCAGACAGTCTCTTGTATAATGTCCACAGTCATTGACAGTCTTTTGTATCATGTCCACAGTCTCTGACAGTCTCTTGTATAATGTCTGCAGTCTCTGACCATCTCCTGTATCATGTCCACAGTCTCAGACAGTCTCTTGTATCATGTCCACAGTCTCAGACAGTCTCTTGTATCATGTCCACAGTCTCAGACAGTCTCTTGTATCATGTCCACAGTCTCAGACAGTCTCTTGTATCATGTCCACAGTCTCAGACAGTCTCTTGTATCATGTCCACGGTCATTTACAGTCTCTTGTATCATGTCCACAGTCTCTGACAGTCTCTTGTATAATGTCCACAGTCATTGACAGTCTCTTGTATCATGTCCACAGTCTCAGACAGTCTCTTGTATCATGTCCACAGTCTCAGACAGTCTCTTGTATCATGTCCACGGTCATTTACAGTCTCTTGTGTCATGTCCACAGTCTCAGACAGTCTTTTGTATCATGTCCACAGTCTCAGACAGTCTCTTGTATCATGTCCACAGTCTCAGACAGTCTCTTGTATCATGTCCACAGTCTCAGACAGTCTCTTGTATAATGTCCACAGTCATTGACAGTCTCTTGTATCATGTCCACAGTCTCTGACAGTCTCTTGTATAATGTCTGCAGTCTCTGACCATCTCCTGTATCATGTCCACAGTCTCAGACAGTCTCTTGTATCATGTCCACAGTCTCAGACAGTCTCTTGTATCATGTCCACAGTCTCAGACAGTCTCTTGTATCATGTCCACAGTCTCAGACAGTCTCTTGTATCATGTCCACGGTCATTTACAGTCTCTTGTATCATGTCCACAGTCTCTGACAGTCTCTTGTATAATGTCCACAGTCATTGACAGTCTCTTGTATCATGTCCGCAGTCTCTTGTATCATGTCTGCAGTCTCTGACCATATCTTGTATCATGTCTGCAGTCTCTGACCATCTCTTGTATCATGTCTGTAGTCTCTGACCACCTCCTGTATTATTTCCACAGTCTCTGACCATCTCTTGTATGTGGGAGGAATTTTGCCCTTTCCTTACCCCTACACACCCCTGTCTCCTGCACTCTTTGTTTTGTACTCCTGATTATTTTTTTTTTATACATTACACACTCCTGAGCCCTGCGTTCTGTGCATTATGTACTCCTGGACAATGCTCTCTGTGTGTATCATGTACTCCTAAACCTGGCACTGGCTACAGCCTTCTGTGCATTACATTCATCTAAATCTTGAACCCATTGCATTACACACCCTGGACCCCTGCAGCCTGCGCTATGTATCCTAAACCCGTCACTGGCTGCAGCACTCCCCAACCCCTGTGCTCTGCTTTACACACTCCCGCACTATATACACAATACTGTACATTATATACTTCTCACCAAAGTCTTCATTGTCTCAACAGTTGCTGGTTGCTATGCAGTCCCTGACTATTTTATTGAATTTATTCTTTAAGGTAGGCTCAGACAAAACAATCAAAGTATATTTTATAGGTACAAGGAAGCCTGGGTTTTGTTTAAACATATCCCTTTAGCTCCTCCCACAATTTACAGCGACCTAGCATGCCGCAGAACTTTTCACTCCTCCAGTGTCCCTCATTCTGAAGTTCAAAGTAGGGAGGTATGATTAAGCAGTGACAACGGGCTCTTTTCCTCGCTTAGTCCACCAGAGAACAGGTAGCGAGCTGCGGGCTGTCAGTTTATCTTCCCCACTTCCCCCCCTCTTTTCTCCTGTCAGCAGTGCAGGAGAAGAGAGAGCGGCTCTCATCTGATTGCCGCCTAGCTTACTGCCCAGTCTTTTTCCCTTCCAATTGGCCACCGCTCAGGGCCAATCAGAAGAGACTAGGGGGGGCATCATGGGACATGTAGTCCCGGAAGATTGGCGGCCCCATTTGTAGTCCACAGGGAGCAGACCATAGCCCCCAGCATGCACTCTGCTACGGGGAGAGATTGAGGACTGGGAACCTGGGAAAAAGCTGAGGGAGGGAGTGCTACACCATAAAGAGAGGACTGTGCTGGGGGGAAGTCAGAAAGAGCCACACTGCCCAGCACCACCAGAGAGAGAAAGACTTTGTCATTGCCAGGGTACAGACGGGCTACATTACTGACCAAAGTCAGCCTGGTCAACCCAGAGGGAGCGAACGTATAACCAGAGGGATCACTGCTGCATTTTTGCTGGGTCTGGCAGGATGGCCTGTCAGCCATTATCCGTTACTGCTCCTAGGAACTGAGCCATTAGGAAGTGCCTAACCTGCTATCCTCTAGGCCTTAATGACCGTCGCAACCTGCTACAAAAAACTCCCAACGCTGAGCTGCTGCCCGGCCCGAATATAGGGGGGGGGGGGGGGTGACACCATGTTTTACCGCACCAGGTGACACCAACCCTAGTGACGCCACTGGACAAGACTACTGGAAAAATAACAAAGATGCAGCCATAGAGTAGACTAAAGCAGATACTAGTGCCCCCATATCAATCATCTCATATGCATGTGAGAATTAACTGTCAACCGAACCGTGTCATGTAAAATAATATTAAAATTGGCTCACCCACCGCAGTTCATCAATTTCAGACTCTGCCTCTGAGTCACTTTCCATCATGGGGGAGTCTTCCTCACTAGAGCTGGGTGGTTCTTCTCCTGCTGCTGCTGCGGTTTGTTTAAATGCTGCCACCATATTACTCCCCGTTGTCTGTTATCACTGTAAGGATCTTCCTCTTTGGTATGTCCCACTCTTGCAAGCATTTGTCCACACATGTTTTAATTGACTGTGCAGAGTGTGGGTGGGCTACTTGTTCAAGGGCCAACAATATGTGTTCAGGTTTATGTTGTTAAACACAAAAGTAGCATGCACTTATAGCAAGGAATGAAGCTGAGAGTCCTTTTTTGGTCCACAAATCACTGCAAATAGATACTCTCTGTTTTTCATCTTCATATTGTTTGTCAATCAGATTGCTTTTTTACGTTTTTTTTGGAACAGTCAGCTTTCTATCTACTGTCTCCATCATGCTAACAAAGTCCTCATCTTCAGTTGTTCTGACTGGTAAACTGGAGCGCTCAATCCATCTTGCTATGGCTTCCTCCCTGGCCTGTTTTTCCTTAGAGTCAATTTTGTATGTTGAAGCACCTAAAAGAGCAGTGTAAATAGTTTGCTGTGGTGCACTGGCTTGACTTGGTCCATCATTTGAGGTTTTCTGTATCTGTGGGGTTAAATTAGGGGGAAGATTTAATTAGGGGGAAAATTTCTAGTTATTCTGATTTTATATTCTCTCTCACTCAGCTCCAAGTTGTCTCTTTATACAAAAGTGAAGTTAAGTGCTATCATGCACTGCTTACCTTTGTATGAATTTCGGGATGAGTTGTCCGCAAATGACGCTTCAAGTTTGTTGTATTTTTGCCAGTTAGTGTCACTCCACATGATTTGCAAAGGGTCATGTTGTCCTTAGCATCAAGTGTAAAATACACCCATAGATCTTCTCTTCTCTTTCTACCAGTCACAGAGACAGATGCGGTTGCAGACATCTCTCTGGATGACAGTGTTGTGTGGATGACAGTGGTCAGAGGAGGTCTGTAATGCTGCTGGACAGTGCTGGATGGTGGTCTCAGGTCTAAGGGATGGCCTGTAATCTAATGCACAGGGTTGGATGGTGGTCTCAGGTCTAAGGGATGGCCTGTAATGCCCTGGATGCCTGTGGTGGTCAGGTCAGACAGAGGAGGCCTGTAATGCTGCTGGACAGTGCTGGAGCCTGGATGGTGGTCTCAGGTCTAAGGGATGGCCTGTAATCTAATGCACAGTGCTGGATGGTGGTCTCAGGTCTAAGGGATGGCCTGTTATGCCCTGGATGCCTGTGGTGGTCACTCAGGTCAGACAGAGGAGGCCTGTAATGCTGCTGGACAGTGCTGGATGGTGGTCTCAGGTCTAAGGGATGGCCTGTAATCTAATGCACAGTGTTGGATGGTGGTCTCAGGTCTAAGGGATGGCCTGTTATGCCCTGGACGCCTGTGGTCTGGTGGTCACTCAGGTGACGGTCAGACAGAGGAGGCCTGTAATGCTGCTGGACAGTGCTGGAGCCTGGATGGTGGTCACAGGTCTAAGGGATGGCCTGTAATGCCCTGGATGCCTGTGGTGGTCAGGTCAGACAGAGGAGGCCTGTAATGCTGCTGGACAGTGCTGGATGGTGGTCTCAGGTCTAAGGGATGGCCTGTAATCTAATGCACAGTGTTGGATGGTGGTCTCCGGTCTAAGGGATGGCCTGTTATGCCCTGGATGCCTGTGGTCTGGTGGTCACTCAGGTGACAGGTCAGACAGAGGAGGCCTGTAATGCTGCTGGCCAGTGCTGGAGCCTGGATGGTGGTCACAGGTCTAAGGAATGGCCTGTAATTCCCTGGATGCCTGTGTTGCTCAGGTCAGACAGAGGAGGCCTGTAATGCTGCTGGACAGTGCTGGAGCCTGGATGGTGGTCTCAGGTCTAAGGGATGGCCTGTAATCTAATGAACAGTGCTGGATGGTGGTCTCAGGTCTAAGGGGTGGCCTGTTATGCCCTGGATGCCTGTGGTGGTCACTCAGGTCAGACAGAGGAGGGCTGTAATGCTGCTGGACAGTGCTGGATGGTGGTCTCAGGTCTAAGGGATGGCCTGTATTATAATGCACAGTGTTGGATGGTGGTCTCAGGTCTAAGGGATGGCCTGTTATGCCCTGGACGCCTGTGGTCTGGTGGTCACTCAGGTGACGGTCAGACAGAGGAGGCCTGTAATGCTGCTGGACAGTGCTGGAGCCTGGATGGTGGTCACAGGTCTAAGGGATGGTTTGTAATGCCCTGGATGCCTGTGGTGGTCAGGTCAGACAGAGGAGGCCTGTAATGCTGCTGGACAGTGCTGGAGCCTGGAAGGTGGTCTCAGGTCTAAGGGATGGCCTGTATGCCCTGGATGCCTGTGGTGGTCAGGTCAGACAGAGGAGGCCTGTAATGCTGCTGGACAGTGCTGGAGCCTTGATGGTGGTCTCAGGTCTAAGGGATGGCCTGTTATGCCCTGGATGCCTGGGGTGGTGGTCAGGTCAGACAGAGGAGGCCTGTAATGCTGCTGGACAGTGCTGGAGCCTGGATGGTGGTCTCAGGTCTAAGGGATGGCCTGTAATGCCCTGGATGCCTGTGGCGGTCAGGTCAGACAGAGGAGGCCTGTAATGCTGCTGGACAGCGCTGGAGCCTGGATGGTGGCCTCAGGTCTAAGGGATGGCCTGTTATGCCCTGGATGCCTGTAGTGGTCACTTAGGTCAGACAGAGGAGGCCTGTAATGCTGCTGGACAGTGCTGGAGCCTGGATGGTGGTCACAGGTCTAAGGGGTGGCCTGTAATGCCCTGGATGCCTGTGGTGGTCAGGTCAGACAGAGGAGGCCTGTAATGCTGCTGGACAGTGCTGGAGCCTGGATGGTGGTCTCAGGTCAAAGGGATGGCCTGTAATGCCCTGGATGCCTGTGGTGGTCAGGTCAGACAGAGGAGGCCTGTAATGCTGCTGGACAGTGCTGGAGCCTGGATGGTGGTACAGGTCTAAGGGATGGCCTGTAATGCACACAGTGCTGGATGGTGGTCTCAGTCTAAGGGATGGCCTGTAATGCCCTGGATGCCTAGGGTGGTCAGATCAGAGGAGGCCTGAAATGCTGCTGCAGTGCAGTGCACACAGTGCTGGATGGTGGTCTCAGGTCTAAGGGATGGCCGGATGCCTGCAGTCATGGTCAGGTCAGAGGGGAGGCCTGTAATGCTGCTGCCTGCAGTCAGTGCAGCACAGTGCTGCTCAGAGTGCTGGATGGGGGGTCTCAGTTTAAGGGTGGTCTCTGGTCTGACTCTGAACTGAAGTTGAACAGGATGGGCCGGGCGGGCCTCAGCGGCCTATGCACGCACACACAGTCCTGGATGGCGGATGCCAGTGGTCTGAGGGGACTCAGGGGAGGCAGTAATAGCTGGCCTGGCTGTTGCAACTCACATGTGGATGTGGTGGTGGGTGCCATTGCCTGGTCGTCTGCCGTGTGATGATGATGATGATGTGATTGTGACGGAGTCGGGCCTGGCTCTGGCTGTAGTGTTGCAGTGCTCTGGCGAGGTCAGGTGACCCTGCGAAGAGTGCTGAATCAGGCCGTAGATGAGCGTGAAGAGGAAGAGTTGTGGTCACCATCACCACCAGAAACAGCCTTATCATCATTGCTTGCTGGACCTGCGGCAATGCTGGAAGAGGAGTCTGAGGAAGAGGAGTCAGAGGAGGAATGTGGCTTTGAGGAGGAGGAAGACCAACCACAGCAGGCATCCTAGGGTGCTCATTGTCACTCCACATGATTTGCAAAGGGTCCGTGGTGTTGTACGTGGCTGGGGGTAAGAACAGACCTTCAATGAGATCGGTGAGGACAAGGAATGGGACATGAGTAGCTTGACATCCAACCTTGTGAAAATAGGGTCTTTCATGCTGTCATGCCTGTTGAGGGACCCTCGTATAAAAAAGCTGAAGGAGAACGACCTGTACTGGGTGGCCACGCTACTAGACCCCCGGTATAAGCAGAAAATGTCTGAAATATTACCGAATTACTGGCAGTCGGAAAGGATGTAGCAGTTCCAAAACAAGTTAAACAGAATGCTTTACACAGCGTATAAGGGTGATGTCACAGCACAACGGGAATCTAACAGGGGAAGAGGTGAAAGTAATCATCCTCCTACCACGACCACACCGGCAAGGACAGGACGCTTTAGAGGCGTGTTGTTGATAGAGGACATGCAGAGCTTTTTAAGTCCTACGCATCGCCTCAGCCCTTCGGGGTCCACCCTCAGAGAACGACTCGACCGACAGGTAGCAGACTACCTCGCCTTAACTGCAGATATCGACACTCTGAGGAGCGATGAACCCCTTGACAGCTGGGTATGCAGGCTTGACCTGTGGCCTTGGCTATCCCAATTTGCAATAGAACTTCTGGCCTGCCCCGCTTCAAGTGTCCTGTCAGAAAGGACCTTCAGTGCAGCAGGAGGTATTGTCACTGAGAAGAGAAGTCGCCTAGGTCAAAAAAGTCTAGATTACCTCACCTTTATTAAGATGAATGAGGCATGGATCCCGAAGGGACTGACACTGGGGGATGCATTTGACTAAAAAAGGCCTGATGAGATCCCTTGAGCTAAAAAATGGTCCACACGCTGCTGTATTTAATCTCTGCATGCCGGATGACTTGCGTGACTTCTCCGCCACCAACTAGGGTTCAAGCCGCAATGTTTTAGTGCACTTTCTGCCTGGAAAACATAAATTTTTCCGGCCGCTGCTACAGCAGCGGCTGCAACAATACCTGCTTTTTCAGGCATGTGTACATGCCTTATTTTTCTGGCCTCTGGTGCCGCACTGTGGCTGCAAAAACAAAACAAAAAAAAAGGCACATACATGTGTCAATTCCCCTTCATGATCGTTACCTTGTTGTGGTGAAGGGGCTTGCATATCACAATGAAGCGATCACCTCTATGAGTGTGTTGGCAATGTTGGCACACCCCAGATGATAAGGTCGTGGCTTCATTGTAAACAGACAAAAAGCGATCAGCTGGATAATTTTTCATAGAAAAAAACATTAATTTTCTTTGTGATCATCTAAGGTGATCATTAAAGCCTATTAGGCCAACAATGGGCCCACACTGCAGAATCATTGTTTTCTGGGTCACTTAACTGTCACTGAACTACCTCAGCACGACCATAGGCTTTGAAAAACTGCCATCGCCTGCAATCTCCCAAACGTGCGCACGAGCACAGTCATCACTACACCAAGATTGATGCATAGAATAAAACTTATGTCAACTATTGACAACTCTTTGCGGTTGTCTAAAATCTATTCGATACACGTCCCCTGATAGGGGACGTAACAGGGATAAAACTGATAAGAATAGTACTACTTAACACACCACTTATATAGGATGGCACAGCACATTGCATGGCGCACGCGCAGTGCCCCAAATTGGAAGTAAGAGGACCGACCAACCATCTTTTTCCATCTCCTGGTTCCTAAAATCTATTCGATACACGTCCCCTGATAGGGGACATAACAGGGATTAAACTGATAAGAATAGTACTACTTAACACACCACTCATATAGGATGTACAGTACATTGCACGGCGCACGCGCAGTGCCCCAAATTGGAAGTAAGAGGACCAACCAAGCATCTTTTTCCATCTCACGGTTTCTAAAATCTATTCCATACACGGGCCCCTGATAGGGGACAAAACAGAGATTAAACTGGTAAGAACAGATTTTTTTAATTTAAAAAAAAGAGGACAGCCTCTGCGGAGCTGGGTATTTTTGGCCGCGTTACTGAACGCTCATGCACAATGGCTGTAGGCTCATGCATCCTTTTGCAAAGGTGACAAACCTGGTCAGTCAAACCCAAGGCAACATCATCGACCTCATCCCATATGCGTTTTTTCTGGAGCGTGCCCTGCGAAGAGTGCTGGATCAGGCCATAGATGAGCATGAAGAGGAAGAGTTGTGGTCACCATCACCACCAGAAGCAGCCTTGTCGTCGTCGATTGCTGGACCTGCGGCAACGCAGAGGAGGAAGTTGGCTTTAAGGAGGTGGAAGACCAACCACAGCAGGCGTCCCAGGGGGCTTCTTGTCACCTTTCGGGGACCCTTGGTGTTGTACTTGGTTGGGTGGAGGAAGAGACCTTCAATGACATCAGTGAGGTCAAGGAACGGGACATGGCTAGCTTGGTATCCAACCTTGTGCAAATGGGGAGTTTGCGGTTGTGCAAATGGATTGTTTGCGGTTGTTTGCTGTGCGTTAAACGGGGAGTTTGGTCTGTCAGGGTTTGGTCTGTCACTGTGAAGCGGGCGTAACCCTTACACCAGTGGTCCTCAACCCTGGTCCTCAGGGCCCACCAACAGGCCAGGTTTGAAGATAACTGAAATTCACCCCAGGTGATATAATTTGCTGCTCAGTGATTGCAGTACTCTAGTCTGCATCTCCCCAAGGTAATACTTCAAATCTGGCCTGTTAATGGGCCCTGAGGACCGGAGTTGAGGACCACTGCCTTACACTACCTGATCGATACAACATCATACCTGATTGTATACACACACTAGATGTTTTAACCACTTGCCGACTGCCGCACGACTATTTACGTCGGCAATCAGCCCCTCACAGGCAGAGCGACGTAGGGCTACGTCGCTAGCCTGTAAGGGTTTTGGGAGCGAGTGCGCGCCGCCGGATGCGCGCTCCCGCTCCCGCTCGGTCACAGACGCCCCGCGCGTGTGCCCTGCGGACCCAATGTCCGCCGGGCACTCGCGATCGTCCATGACAGCGGGAGAAAGGCAGGCGGCTAGTGTAAACAAAGCCGCCTGTCAGTTCTCCCTGTGTAAGAATGGTGATCAAACGGTTCTACTAAGTAGGACCATTGATCATTGTTCTTACACATCAAGCCACAGCCAATCACAGTTAGAATCACGCCCCTAGGACACACTTAACCCCTCCCTCTCCAATACAGTTAACTCCTTCACTGCCAGTGTCATTTTTACAGTAACGGTGTATATGTATAGCACTGATTACTGCAGTAATGTCACTGGTAACCCCAAAAGTGTCAAAAATGTCAGTCAAGGGTCCGATCTGTCCGCTCCAATGTCGCAGTCCCGCAAAAAAATTGCAGATCGCTGCCATTACGCGTTAGAAAAAAAATGACAAAAATCTTTCCCTTTGTTAGTAAACGCAATAACTTTTGGGCAAACCAATCAAAATACGCTTTTTGCAATTTTTTTTACCAAGCATATGGTAAAAAAAAATTGGCCTAAAATGTTAAAGAATTTTGATTTTTACATTTTTTTTGGGGATTTTCATATAAAAAAAAAATGTGAAAAATATTGTTGTTTTTGCAAAATTGACGCTCTTTTTTGTTTATAGCGCATGATCAAAAAATCACACAGGTGATCAAATACCACCAAAAGAAAGCTCTGTTTGTGGGAAAAAAAGGACGCCAAATTCGCACGACCGCGCAATTGTGCGTTAAAGTCACGCAGTGCCGAATCGCAAAATAGGCCCTGGTCAGGAAGGGGGTAAAATCATTGAATCATTGCACAACCCTGGGAAACCTGTGTTGGCACTCATAATGCGCTGTCTTGCGTCACACACCAATTGGATGTTAAGGGAGTGGTACTCTTGCGGTTGCGATAGTCCATCTCGTGGCTCCTGGGTGGCCTAATGGCTACGTGACTGCAATCAATTGCCCCTAGTATTTGGGGCATCTGGGCCTGCTGGTAGAAACCCAGCTTCGCATCATTCCACTAATTTTCATTCTGTGGCCAGTGGATAAATTGGCTCCCAATCTCCAGAATGCCATCAATCACCAACATCAACACCCTGGACACTGTGGCCTGGCTAATGCCCATTATAGTTCCAGAAGTGGGTTGGAAGCTGCCACGCCCTAATATGTACAAAGTAACCAGCAACCTGACCATGCCGGGCACCGCATGGCAGCGGTGTGTGTCAGGTGCGATTTTGTCCTCTATGAGCTGGTAGAGGTGTAGAACTGCTTTTTGCTCTAGGCGGAATTTCCTCCTGATATCCGAATCCCGCATCTTGTCCAAATATAGCCATGGAGCAAAAATTAGTGGCTGGCGCAGTAAGCGCACAGGGACTGGAGGTGCTTCCCCAGCTGCTCCCTCAGGTGCTGCCCCACCTGCTGCTGCCTCCTGTGCTCTGGCTTCCTCAAACAGGGCACCAATAAATACCAGGAGCGCATTTTCCAAAATCCGTCTGTCTGCCATTTTGAGCATGAGATTTAGCCGGAGCACCGGCGCAGGTATATATACACACGCACGCTAATTGCCACAGCCTGAGCCTGGTATAAAATGAGCACATGGCCAAGATGGCTGCTGGATGTTATATGCCAGACCAAGAAAGAGCAAGAAAGACAGCAAGACAAAGAACTTCTCTTATCTTTAGGCAAGACAATTGTCTCTCTCTCTCTCTCTCTATATATATATATATATATATCTATATATATCTATATATATATATTAGGGCCGCAACGACGCGGCTATGTAATCGATTACGTCGACTACGGAAATTCGTCGACATGCGTGGAAGGCGTCGACACGTCACACGTGACATCACACCACTTGCATGCGGGAAAATGCAGGTAATGGCGGCTTCTGCTCCTGGGGAAGAAAGTTCCAGTCTAGCACAAAAAGCGGTGAGACCACGATCACGATCATCAAGGGTATGGGAATTCTTTCAACAGAGGCCAGATAAAATGGTCCTTTGTTCCCTTTGCAAAACTGAAATGGCGTACCACGGCAGCACAACTGCAATGCACTTGCACCTCAGAAGAAAACATCCCGGCGCTCTCCGACCTCAAAAGGACGATCCATCTTTGTAAGTAGTATTACATTATACAATAATTAAAATTTTATGCTAGCTGCTAGGTAATAATTACGAATATATGCTCATTGCTCAGTCCGGGCCAGGGCTTTAGGCTTTGTAGTGGCCAGCTCACATTTTTTTAAATGTACAAGGCACTTTGCAGCCCTGTCTGTCTTGCTGATCTGGGGATCCCTTAGGGCATGATTGACAAGTGCACACCTGAGATGCCATGCTTTTCTTCCAAAAAAAAAATACGCAGAGCAGCGACAACATTTTGCACTGACTGCACTGCAGCATTATGCAGTAATTACAACATTGGCCATGGAAGCATGGATATCTCAAACTTTCGGCTTTTTGTACTAGAAAAAATAAAATTAATATTGTAATCAATCAAAGTAATCATATTAAAAACATAATTAGTTATCACATTCAGTTAATTTAACCACTTTACCACCATAGGATTTTGCTGTCTTACGTCCAGGCCACTTTTTGCGCTTCGGCACTGTGCGACTTTAACTGACAATTGTGCAGTCATGCAGAGCTTTGTTTTGATCACCTCTGCACTTTTTATTTTTTGCGATATTAATAAAAAAGAGCAAAAATTTGGAGAAAAAAAATGAAATTTTTAACTTTGTCTTTTCAAAAATATCCAATATACTCAATTTATGTCATATTTTTTGGCCAAAATGTATTTAGCTACATGTCTTTGACAAAAAAAAATCTCAATGAGCGATACAGCATCTACAAACTATGGTGTAAATACTGAAATTTACGCAGCTTTAATTTCTGACAGCCTATCTCATTTCATGAAGTGCTAAAATGGCAGGGCAGTACAACCCCCCCCCCCCCCCAAATTATCACTTTTTGGAAAGTAGACATCCTAAGGAATGTCCTGAGAGGCATGTTGAGCTCATTGAATATTTCATTTTTTTGTCACAGGTGTTTGAAAAATGACTACACAAAGCTGTCATTGAAATTATATATTGCTCTCACATGCCATGGGTATATGTGTAATTACACCCCAAAATATATTCTGCTGCTTCTCCTGAGTACAGGGATACCACATATGTGAGACTTTTTGGGAGCCTAGCTGTGTACGGGACCTCGAAAACCAATCCCCACCATCAGAATTTCAAAGGGCTTACATTTTTCATTGCATTTTCTCACTACCTATAACGGTTTAGGAGGCCCTGAAATGTCAAGATACCACAAACCCCCCCCCCCCCCAAAATGACCCCATTTTGCAAAGTAGACACCCCAGGCTGTTTGCTGAGACGCATGGTGAGTCCATGGAATATTTTATATTTTGCCACAAGTTTTGGGAAAATTAAAAAAAAATGTTTTATTTTTTTTAACACAAAGTTGTCACTAAAAGATACATTTCTCACACATGCCATGGGTATATGTGAAATGACACCCCAAAATACATTCTGCTGCTTCTCCTGAGTACAGGGATACCCCATGTGTGAGACTTTCTTGCAGTCTAGCCGAGTACAGGACCCCGAAAATCAATCACCACTTTCAGGCTTTCCAAGGGCGTAAATTGTTGATTTCACTCCTGACTACCTATCATAGTTTCGGAGGCCATGAAATGCCAAGACAGCACAACCCCCCCCCCCCAAATGACCCCTTTTCGGAAAGTAGACACCCTAAGCTATTTGCAGAGAGGCATGTTGAGTGTTTTGCAGATCTCACTTTTTGTCACAAAGTTTTGGAAATTGAAAAAAGAGGAAAAAAAATGCATTCTCCTGTTTTTTCTTCATTTTCCCCAAAAAATTAGAGATGCAAAATACTCACCGTGCCTCTCAGCAAATAAATTGGAGTGTCTACTTTGCAAAATGGGGTCATTTGGGGAGGGGGGGGGGGTTGTGCCATCTTGGCATTTCATGGCCTTCAAAAGTGTGATAGGTAGTAAGGAGTGAGATCAACAATTTACGCCCTTAGAAAGCCTGAAGGTGGGGAGTGGTTTTCCGGGTCCTGTACGCGGCTAGACTGCCAAAAAGTCTCACACATGGGGTATCCCTGTACTCAGGAGAAGCAGCAGAATGTATTTTGGTGTGTCATTTCACATATACCCATGGCATGTGTGAGAATTATATCATTTACTGACAACTTTGTGTAAAAAAAAAAAATAATAATAATAATTTCCCCGAAACTTGTGGCAAAATATAAACTATTCCATGGACTCATCATGCCTCTCAGCTAATAGCTTGGAGTGTCTACTTTGCAAAATGGGGTCATTTGGGAGGGGTTTGTGCTATCTTGAAATGTCAGGGCCTCTGAAACTGTGACAGGTAGTGCAGAGGTAAAATAAGCAATTTACGCCATTAGAAAACTTGAATATGGGGATTGGTTTTCGGGGTCCTGTATGCGGCTAGACTGCCAAAAAGTCTCACACATGGGGTATCCCTGTACTCAGGAGAAGCAGCAGAATGTATTTTGGGGTGTCATTTCTCATATACCCATGGCATTCGTGAGCAATATATTAGTGACAACTTTGTGTAAAAAAAAAAAAAAAAAAAAAAACAAACAAATTGTCATTTTCCTGAAACTTAGGGCAAAATTTAAAATACTCCATGGACTCCATATGCCTCTCAGCAAATAGCTTTGGGTGTCTACTTTCTAAAAAGGGGTCATTTGGGAGGGGTTTGTGCTATCTTGAAATGTCAGGGCCTCTGAAACTGTGACAGGTAGTGCAGAGGTAAAATAAGCAATTTACGCCATTAGAAAACTTGAATATGGGGATTGGTTTTCCGGGTCCTGTACGCGGCTAGACTGCCAAAAAGTCTCACACATGGGGTATCCCTGTACTCAGGAGAAGCAGCAGAATGTCTTTTGGTGTGTCATTTCACATATACCCATGGCATGTGTGAGCATTATATCATTTACTGACAACTTTGTGTAAAAAAAAAAATAATAATAATAATTTCCCCGAAACTTGTGGCAAAATATAAACTATTCCATGGACTCATCATGCCTCTCAGCTAATAGCTTGGAGTGTCTACTTTGCAAAATGGGGTCATTTGGGAGGGGTTTGTGCTATCTTGAAATGTCAGGGCCTCTGAAACTGTGACAGGTAGTGCAGAGGTAAAATAAGCAATTTACGCCATTAGAAAACTTGAATATGGGGATTGGTTTTCGGGGTCCTGTATGCGGCTAGACTGCCAAAAAGTCTCACACATGGGGTATCCCTGTACTCAGGAGAAGCAGCAGAATGTATTTTGGGGTGTCATTTCTCATATACCCATGGCATTCGTGAGCAATATATTAGTGACAACTTTGTGTAAAAAAAAAAAAAAAAAAAAAAAAACAAACAAATTGTCATTTTCCTGAAACTTAGGGCAAAATTTAAAATACTCCATGGACTCCATATGCCTCTCAGCAAATAGCTTTGGGTGTCTACTTTCTAAAAAGGGGTCATTTGGGGGGTGTTTGAACAGTCCTGGCATTTTATGCTCAATCTTAGCAACACATCACCCACTCGTCTCAACCACTTGAAAACCAAGCCTTTTCTGTGACTTTTTGTTTACATGAAAAAATATTTTTTTACAAGAAAATTACTTTGAACCCCCAAACATTATATATTTTTTTTAAAGCAGAGGCCCTACAGAACAAAATGGTGGATGTTGCAATTTTTTTTGTCACACGGTATTAGCGCACACATTTTCCAAACGCAATTTTTGTGTAAAAAAAAACACTTTTTTTATATTTAATGCAGAAATACAGTATATAATTCCTAATTGTTTGGTAAAATTTAAAATATGATCTTATGGCAAGTACATAGACACCAAACTTGACATGCTTTAAAAATTGCGCACGCCCGTGCAGCGGCAACGAACTACATACGGTTTTAAAAGCTTTTAAAAGTCTTTACAGGTTACCACTTTGGACTTACAGAGGAGGTCTACTGCAAGAATTACTGCCCTTGACCTGGCGTTCGCGGCGATACCTCACATGCATGGTGCAATTGCGGTTTACATATGACACTAGACCAACGCTAGTGTGCGCATTTGCGCGCAAGCACGGGGGGACAGGGGGCTTGATTTTTTTTTTTTAATTTGCTTTTTTATGTTATTTTGACACCTTTTATTTCTTTTTTTTTTTTTTTTTTTAATCATTTTTATTGTTATCACAGGGAATTTAAATTTCCCCTATGATAGCAATCTGTAGTGACAGGTACTCTTTTTTAAAAAAATTGGGGTCTTTTAGACTCTAGATCTTTCCTCTGACCTTAACGCATCTGACCACACCAAAATTGGTGTGATAAAATGCTTTCCCAATTTCCCAATGGCGCTGTTTATTTCTGGCGAAACAGAAGTCATGAATTGCTCGTAGCTTCCGATATTTTAGGCCATAGAGATGATTGGAGCCATTCTCATCTCCAATCAGCTCTATGGTTAGATAACTGAACCACCGACTGCACTCTCGGGTTAACCGGTGGGACAGGAGAGCCGAGAAAAACTGTGGAAGGCGGCGGAAGGCGGCAGGAGGGGGGGGAGTCCCCTCCCACTGCATGTAAAAGCAGTCTAGCGGCCAATTATCCGCTAGGATTGCTTTTACATGTAAGCTGAGGGCTGGCTGTAAAAAACAATACCAAGATGATGCCTAAATCTGCAGGCATCATCCTGGTATAACCACTCAAAGTCCAGCAATGTACCAGTACATTGCTGGTCTTTGTTTGGCAAATAGTGTAGTTTTTTTTTTTCATGCAGCCTGTGGGCTGAACGAAAAAAAAGAGAACCTAACAAATCCCTGCCAGAAAATGTGTAGTACACCCATCATTATTCCTGTGCTGATCAGAAATCAGCACAGGAATAATGTGTAGTATTACCCATCATTAACCGCCCAAACATCCACCCACTTAATCTAATGATGGGTATACACGACACTATTCCACGTATACCTAAATAGGACTTTAACTGCAGTTGCGAAATCAGAAAATCACCACAGCTGCTGCCAGCAAAGGTATCCATATATGCTGAGCGCAAACGCTGTTTGTGTCAGAATATATAAAATCAATGTGGCAGCCGACGAGTACCTGCAAGAGAAACAGGTCACAAAAGAATGAAAAACAAACAAAGTACAGTAAAAGTACAGTAGGAAGTGTAGAAGAACATAAAAATTTACTGACACGACAACTGTTTTTGGCTTTTTTATGTATTTATTTTTTTTCTTCAAACGTCGCGTTCCAGGTTAGGGTCTCTCAAAATGACGATAGCCATCGAACATCTTTTGAGACCCTGTGTAAATGTGCCCTAAACTGTGCCGTGCTGTACCCTACGCTAATAATCCACTAGTGTGTGGTAGCGACAGAAACAGTCATCGTGGCAAAGACCAGGTCGGTCAGGACAGTCGGGACAATAATTCCGGGTGTCACGCCTAAATCCGCGCTTGCTGCAGACACAGCATCTGTTTTGGGGGTATTGTTGGGTAGGGGTACTCAAGAGGAATTTCGGAAAATGCCTCTCATGCAGCCGGCTCACTGCATCTGGTTGGGGAATTGGGGCAGGAGCACCAGCTGGATATAGATGGGCTCTGATTATCTCTTCTTGGAATTGAAAGAAGGATAATGTTCCGGCAGACGCTTTGTATAAGACAAAAGCGTTGTAAATAGCCAATTGAAATAGGTATACAGACACTTTTTTGTACCAGCGTCTGGCCTTACGGGCAATTAAGTACGGTCCCATCATCTGGTCGTTGAAGTCCACCCCTCCCATTTTACGGTTATAGTCGTGGACACAGAGGGGCTTCTCAACAACAACACCGGTGACCGTAGTAATTTCGACTGCCGTGTTTGGGTGAATGGAGGACAGAACGCAAAACATTCAGTTTGTCCCTCCACTTCACTGCAAGCTATTAATCGCACCTCAAGCAGGCTCTCTCCCCTGAGCTCAGTGGGGCATTTACTAGCCATTGGGGGAAGCCCCGGCGATTAGATCGCACGGTGCCACAAGCGCCAATTTGTAATTGAAAGAGGTGTCTAAAAAGTGGCACGCTTGAATAGAAATTGTCCACGTACAAGTGGTACCCCTTTCCAAATAAGGGTGACACCAAGTCCCAAACTATCTTGCCGCTGCTCCCTATGTAGTCTGGGCAGTCGGGGGGCTCCACAGTGCTATCTTTTCCCTCGTAGACACGGAAATTAACTGTATAGCCTGTGGCCCTGTCACACAGCTTATACAACTTGACCCCGTATCTGGTACGCTTGCTGGGGAGATACTGTTTGATAGCAAGGCGACCAGTAAACTTAATCAGGGACTTGTCAACGCAGACATCTTGTTCGGGGGTAAACAAGGCTGCGAACCGCTGATTGAAGTGGTCTACGAGGGGCCGAATTTTGTGGAGCCGGACATATTCAGGGTCTCCCCGAGGACGACAGAGTTCATTGTCGCTGAAATGCATGAACCGAAATATTTGTTAGTATCGAGCCCTGGACATAGCAGCAGAGAACACGTGCATTTGATGAATTGGGTCAGTGGACCAATATAACCGCAATTCATTCTTTTTTGTAATGCCCGTGTTGAAGGAAAGGCCCAGAAAGGTTTTAAACTCGGGAATCGTAATAGGATTCTGGGTGAATGGTCTGGCAAGGGGTGAATTTGGGTTGGCGGCGATGAATTGCTGAGCATATAAATTTGATTGGTCCACAATAGATCCGAAAAGATCTTCAGTGAAAAACAGCTCAAAAAAGTTAATGGGATTAAAACCAGCTGTTTCCACTTGGATTCCCTGTTGGGCAGTGAATGGGGGAAGAACTGGCGCTGTGGAATCTGTGGGCTGCCAATTAGGATATGCCAGTGCTTCAGGTAGGACACTATGGGCTCTACGGGCCTGTCTTCGGATACGCGGTGGCTGCGGGCCACTACTCGTGCTAGCCACCGCACCAGCTTCAACTGCACTTAGGGGACTCGCCACGTCACCAAGTGAAACTGCAGTGCTGGTTGTAGGTCCAGGGTGTACTAGGCCGCTCGTGCTTGCCAGATCACGAGAAGTGTGAGCGGTACTAGTACTGGCACTCTGCTGCATACGAGAAACTCCCAGTTCTTGCAAATCAGAAACTCCAGAATAGGGTTGGGTACGCCTGAACTTAGCAGGGACCCCTCTGTCGCCGGAGCTATCTGTCAGGGAGCCGCTGCTGTCATCGGGTTCGTATACTGACCCTGATTCTGCCAGTGAGGCTTCCCCATCACTCCCATCTGACATGGCCAGTATACTGTACACCTCTTCACCACTGTACCAACGTTTGGTCATTTTAGTAAGTAAATTTACCAGTACAGTAGTGTGACTACTAGGTAATAAAAGCACCTGGTTGTCGAGGACTATTTGGTCGATACAAAAAAAAAAACTGCTAGTGCTAGCAGAGATCAGGCCAGACTCTGCTAACGCAGCGGTTTTGTGTGATTTGGGTTTTTTGGAAGTGACAGTAATCTATTAATTACTACACTTGCCTGGGTAAGGTGGGCTGGGCAGGGGGGCTAAACTCAGGTGCTAGCAGGAATCAGTGTTGATTGTGCAAACACTGCGTTTTGGGAACACTAAATTATGGGGACGCTAGTATAGTTCTGATCAGATCAGATATTGATCTGTTCAAACACTATACTAGTAATGGAGGTGTGTGTGTGTATGTGTGTTAGTGAACTTGACTGTAACTGACGCTAAATAACGGTAGTGTAGTGGGACCCTGACGCTATCTAGTCTAAGTTGTGTCACCCGTGACACTAATACAGTGATCGGTAATCACTGTATATAGTGAACATTGTGACAGGGCAGTGAAGGGGTTAACTGGGGGAGATCAAGGGGTTAAACCTTTATAGGGGATAGATGGCGGCTGGCCTAAACCTATTTGGGCTTAGCGCAAGCGCAAATTAGGGTCACAAGTGACACTAATACAGTGATCAGTAGTTATCTGATATACTGTATATATTAGTGCACTGTGTGATAGGGAGTGAAGGGGTTAACTGGGGGAGATCAAGGGGTTAAAAGTTTATTAGGGAATAGGTGGCGGGTGCCCTAACCCTATCTGGGCTTAGCGCAAGCGCAAATTAGGGTCCCAAGAGACACTAAATACAGTGATCAGTATTTACCTATATACTGTATTTAGTGCACAGAGTGATAGGGAGTGAAGGGGTTAACTGGGGGTGATCAAGGGGTTAAAACTTTATTAGGGAATAGGTGGCGGGTGCCCTAACCCTATTTGGGCCTAGCGCAAGCGCAAATTAGGCTCACAAGTGACACTTATACAGTGATCAGTAAAAGATCTGTATACCACTGTATATAGTGTTCACTGTGAGGGGTTTGGGGGGTGATCAGGGGGTGATCAGAGGTGATCAAAGGGTTAAATGTGCCTATGTGAAGTGTGTCAGTGTGCTGCTTGGTGGAACTCACGTTTTTGATGTCTCTCAGTCTTCTCCTGGAACCGAATGGGCTCCAGAAGGGTGTAATGTTCCGGTACCTCTGGTACCCTTGTCTCCATATTTCTCCTCTCCTAATTGCGTCCCATCTTGTGTAACAAGGGACGCATATACCTTTAAGACCGGATGACATCATTGCCGAGCGCCGCTATGAGCGGCTATTTCAATCGCCGGTTTGCTCTCATTTATCGCTCGTTCAAACCCACATGTTCATCGCACCTACGCCTGAGAAGTCGGAGCTGCTGACATACCTCCCTTGCTGAACTGAAGCCGGAAACCTCGCTGGTGATCCATATCTCGCTACGGGATCACCCCTCTCCAATGGACACTGTTATTCCTAAACCTATCTATGTGATAAGTACCCCGCAGGGGATTCTTGCTAACCAATCTCCTACTGTCATCTACTGCAATTACCAAGACTATCTGTATCTATCTATTCACTATCATCTGCATAGACTGTTAGCTCTTGGGACTACCTTCAACTATCCTTGCACTAGGTTACTCTGTCTAAGTATACTCCATCTGTGTCCTCTTACCATCTGCACTATACTTGACATCAGAACCTATCTGCTTTACCATCACCTGCAACTCTCCTAATACTACTTCTAGTGCTCACCATACAATAGCCTGTCTCTCATCTATATATCCTCATATACTCTATCCCTCCATTTAAACATCTATTAATATATATATATATAGTATATAACAGGCTGTACACGGTTATGAAGTCCTGAGAGTTGGATATGTTGTTCAACAGATTCTCTACAAGGCTACTGAGTGTAATAATTCTGCAGCTGTAAATCCGTTCACAAACAAAAACGCATGAACGTTACAGATTGAACGAGCCTTTAAAAAAAATATGGATTCAGCAGAATTATCCACTCATGTACTACAATTAAAACAGCAAGTAGATGCATTGATCCTTGCGCTTACAGAGGTAAAAAATGACAATCAAACCTTGAGACAGCAGCTTGGCCGTCTCACACAGCCTCCTGCTGCTCAGCCCCGTGAGCCTAAGATAAACCCTCCTATAGTGTTTTCTGGTGATCGGAGCAAATTCCGTGAATTTAAAAACGCATGTTGATTGTTTTTTTTGTTAAAACCTCTAACCTACACCACTGACCAAATTAAGGTTTGTACCATCATCTCCTATTTAACGGGTGAACCCCGGGCCTGGGCAGATGCTCTCTTTGAAAAGGATGATCCACTCCTTAATTCTTATCCCTTATTTCTAGCACAACTTGCTACTTTATATGAAGACCCCAACAAGCAGAGTACCGCTGACACCCAATTACGGGCCTTAAAACAAGGAAGGAGACCTGTTGAAGATTTCGTGGCGAATTTTAAAAGATGGTCCCCTGATTCAGGGTGGAACGACACATCTTTACGAACGCAGTTTAGACTCGGCCTATCTGAGGCCGTTAAAGACGAGCTCTCCCGAGCGGATTTACCTGGCACTCTAGAGGGACTGATCCAGACCAGTATCAATATTGACAGACGACTACGAGAAAGAAAGGCTGAGAAGATGGGCTCACCATTTTCCAGTCCTTCTCGGATGTTGCCTGCTGACCCTACTCCTATGGAAGTAGGAATGATACGTCCACCTCTGACCCTTTCTGAACGTGCCAGGAGGAAAACCGAACATCTCTGCATGTACTGCGCATCCCCGAATCATTTGGTAAACGACTGTCCTCTTGTCCGCAGAAAAGAGGGTGAGTGTTCAAATGTCTTGCTAGGGGGACTCACAACTTCCTTTTCTAATCCTTATCTTTTTGTTCAATTAACATTGCAGTGGGACCAAACTAGGATCACCACCAAGGCTATGATTGACACAGGATCTTGTGGAAACTACATTGACATTTGTTTTGTCTCCCTTAATAAAATACCTATTGTTTCAAAACCCAAACCTGTCTCCGTTAGTTTTATTAACGGTACCCCTTTATCCTCTGGTCCTATCACCAGTCAGACACAGGCACTTCTTGTAACTGCTGACGAGTCTCATGTGGAGACCACCACCTTTGATGTATTAACTTCACCACATTTTCCAATCATTTTGGGACTTCCCTGGTTACACATACATCAACCAATCATCGATTGGAAAACAAGAACGTTAGCCTTCTCTTCTCACTATTGTGAGACGACGTGTAACCTCCCCACACATGATAGGATCCTGTCTGTACTGCCGGATGACATTATTCCTAAGTGTTATCAAGATTTATCGGACGTTTTCCTTGAGAAAAACGCTCAAATGCTACCTCCCCATAGGGACTATGATTGTTGTATCGATCTGCTCCCTAATAGCAAATTGCCTTACGGACATGTATATCCTCTCTCACAGGATGAACTCTCTCACCTTAAGGAGTATCTGGATGAGAACTTGGCAAAAGGATTCATCCGACCTTCTACTTCCTCCACTGCTGCTGGGCTCTTCTTTGTCCGCAATAAGCACTCTAGCCTTAGGCCTATCATTGATTTCAGACAATTAAATGCCATCACTATAAAGGATCGTTATCCTTTACCTCTTATTCCTGAACTTATCGAACAGGTGCGTGGGGCTTCTTTCTTTTCAAAATTGGACCTAAAAGGGGCATACAATTTAATTCGAATCCGTAAAGGGGATGAATGGAAGACGGCATTCAGAACCAGATACGGACTGTTTGAGTACCTTGTAATGCCATTCGGGCTATGTAATGCTCCCGCAGCCTTCCAACGGTTTATAAATGAGATATTCCGAGACTTGCTTGATGTTTGTGTGGTAGTATATTTGAACGATATACTTATCTATTCTCATTCCTTACCTGAGCACATAAAACATGTGAGACTTGTGTTGTCAAGACTACTTGCACATAACTTATATGTTAAATCAAAGACATGTTTGTTTCATAAAGAGGAAGTACTATTCCTAGGATATATTATATCTAAAAGTGGAATCAAAATGGACATGAGCAAAATATCCTGCATTCTGGATTGGCCTGTGCCAACCACTCGCAAAGCATTACAAAGGTTCCTAGGATTCTCTAATTACTACAGGAAATTCATTAAAAACTTCTCTGCGATTGTGAAACCTCTCACACAACTTACAAGCACGAAGAGACCATTTAATTGGACAAAAGAAGCAAATGGAGCATTCTCTCTGCTGAAATCAAGCTTTACCACTGCCCCCATACTATGCCATCCAGACTCATCCCTTCAATACATCTTGGAGGTAGATGCGTCTAATATGGCAGTAGGAGCAGTTCTCTCACAACGACCAACAAACACCTCACCTCTTCACCCAGTTGCTTTCTTTTCAAAGTCATTAAGTAGCCCCGAGGTGAACTACCCAGTAGGTGAGAAGGAGTTATTAGCCATAAAACTGGCATTAGAGAATTGGCGACATCTACTTGAGGGCACTCAATTGCCAATTCTGATATATACTGATCACAAAAACCTTCAATACCTTCAGACTAATAGAACTCTTTCCCACCGGCAGGTACGGTGGTCGTTATTCTTTCTGAGATTTAATTTTTTAGTAACTTACACCCCCGCAGACAAAAATAAAAAAGCGGATGCACTCTCACGACTAGCCGAAAAAGATTGCACTGAGGTTCCCTCAGTTCCTATAATACCACTTGAGCGTATTATCGGAGTCGTTCGCTCCCTGAAGGAGGAGATTTTGCACAGCATAGGGTTGGATTCACCTCCACCACAACTAACTACTGACGCAGAAGGCTTCCTCTACTACAACGATAAATTATACATACCCCCTACTATGCGAACCAAGATCTTAGAATTGTCGCATGATGTACCTATGGCAGGACATATGGGTATGACTAAAACTCTCAATCTACTCACTAGGCAATTTTGGTGGCCAGACATGAAGACAACCGTAAAAAAGTTCGTTTCATCTTGTGATATCTGTGCAAGGTCTAAAATTGACAACACGAAACCATCAGGGTTACTTTGTAGTTTACCGATACCCCAGGTTCCGTGGGAAGTGGTATCCTTAGACTTCATAGTGGAACTACCACCTTCCAAAGGATTCAACACCATCTTGGTGTCAGTGGACCATCTGACCAAGATGGCACATTTCACTCCTATCCGAAAATTACCTTCATCCAAACAAACAGCGGAATTACTTGTGAAACATGTCTTTAAGTTACATGGTATTCCAAAAACACTGCTGTCTGACCGTGGTTCACAATTCATCTCAAAGTTTTGGCTAGCTCTATGTCAGATACTGCGAATAGAGCGTAACCTTACTTCTCCATACCACCCTCAGACCAACGGACAGACAGAGAGAGTTAACCAGTGCATTGAACAGTACCTGCGTTGCTATACTTCGTATCTACAGGACGATTGGGCAGATCTCCTCCCGCTGGCGGAATTCGCCTATAACAACGCTACTCATAGCACTACTAAGCAAAGTCCATTTTACCTGAATTATGGGTTTCATCCCACACTCCTTCCTCCACGTATCTTGCCATCAAGTAATCCAGTGGCATCTGATTATCTTGCCCAGATAAAGGATTCTCTGGGATTACTCAACAATACCATATCTCATGCTCATAGCCAACAAAAAAAGTACTACGACCTCCGTAGGAAACCCTCTCCCCAATATGCCATTGGGGATCTTGTTTGGCTTTCTACAAAAAATCTGAGACTAAAAATCCCTAGTAAAAAACTTGGACCTCTATTTCTGGGACCTTTTCCAATAGAGAAGCTTATTGGAAAAGCTGCAGTACAACTTACATTGCCAGTAGACCTCAAGATACATCCTGTCTTCCATGTGTCTCTACTGAAGCCCCATGTTCCTAACCAAGGAATAAGGCCTACTATCTCACCTCCACCTCCTGTACAAGTGGAAGGTGGAGAAGAATTTGAGATAAAAGAAATTTTGGATTCCCGTTTCAATAGAAGAAGACTCCAGTATCTTGTACGATGGAAGAATTATGGGCCCCAAGATGACACCTGGCTGGATACCTCTGATATACATACCCCTAGACTGATTCGCAATTTCCACTCGAAATATCCGGAAAAAAACAGTTCTAGAGGCCTTCCGGAGCCGGCCTTAAGGGGGGGGGGGGTACTGTAATGTTCCGGTACCTCTGGTACCCTTGTCTCCATATTTCTCCTCTCCTAATTGCGTCCCATCTTGTGTAACAAGGGACGCATATACCTTTAAGACCGGATGACATCATTGCCGAGCGCCGCTATGAGCGGCTATTTCAATCTCCGGTTTGCTCTCGCTCATCGCTCGTTCAAACCCACATGTTCATCGCACCTACGCCTGAGAAGTCGGAGCTGCTGACATACCTCCCTTGCTGAACTGAAGCCGGAAACCTCGCTGGTGATCCATATCTCGCTACGGGATCACCCCTCTCCAATGGACACTGTTATTCCTAAACCTATCTAAGTGATAAGTACCCCGCAGGGGATTCTTGCTAACCAATCTCCTACTGTCATCTACTGCAATTACCAAGACTATCTGTATCTATCTATTCACTATCATCTGCATAGACTGTTAGCTCTTGGGACTACCTTCAACTATCCTTGCACTAGGTTACTCTGTCTAAGTATACTCCATCTGTGTCCTCTTACCATCTGCACTATACTTGACATCAGAACCTATCTGCTTTACCATCACCTGCAACTCTCCTAATACTACTTCTAGTGCTCACCATACAATAGCCTGTCTCTCATCTATATATCCTCATATACTCTATCCCTCCATTTAAACATCTATTAATATATATATAGTATATAACAGGCTGTACACGGTGATGAAGTCCTGAGAGTTGGATATGTTGTTCAACAGATTCTCTACAAGGCTACTGAGTGTAATAATTCTGCAGCTGTAAATCCATCCACAAACAAAAACGCATGAACGTTACAAAGGGACAGTGATATCACTTCCCCTGCCTGTGTTTACATTACACAGGCAGGGGAGAGGTTACCATTGGCTGGAACCGATCGCCAGATCCAGACCAAAAATCATTGGTCTGTATCTGGTGACTGATCGGTTCCCTACTGAAAACGACCAGAATCGGCTCCCGCGGCGCGTGGGAGCGCGCTCTGGGAGCCGTGATCGCGCCCGACGTAGGTCTACGTCACTGGACGGGATCGTGCCACTTTGCCGCAGTAGTGTCGGCAAGTGGTTAAAATATTATGCAGATTTACTACCCTCTTTGAAATACAGTATTATTGTTAGAATTGAGGCTGAGCATTCATAGATTTCATGTGTAAATTGGTAATGTTATTAATTATTATTATTTATTATTAATTATTATTATTGTGTTTGTTGTTTTTCTCAGGAAGAGGCAAAGCTGTGTACAAGATTTCTTCTTTCATAAAAAGGATGTCACTGTTTGCACACCCCAAATGGCCATTATAATTACCAATAGAATACTCAACATGATTGTAAAAGATAGACCTCTTTCTATTGTAGACGGTCAAGGATTTCGTGAGATGATCAGCACGTTTTACCCAGGATACACACTTCCCTCCAGGTCCCATTTCACTAAGCTGATGGAGAAGAAATATGAGGAGAATTTTGAAAGATTGAAAGCGTCACTCTGTGAAATCCAAAATAGCTCTCACCACAGACGCATGGACCAGTATTGCCACAGAGGCATACTTTCGTGTCACATGCCACTTCATTAATGAAGACTGGAAGCTTACATCCTACAATATGACCGCTATGCCACTTGAAGAACGCCATACAGCTGAAAACATTGCTAACTGGGTGGAAAAAGCAGCTGAGAAGTTTGAGATATCCATGGCCAATGTAATTGCAGTTGTCCACGACAATGCTGCAAGTGTTGTCGCTGCTCTGCGTATTTTGGAAGAAAAGCATCCTGGTATCTCTTCTCTCTGGTGTGCTGGTCATACATTGCAGTTAGTTGTCAACCATGCCCTGAGGGATCCCCAGTTCAGCAAGACACTGAGGGCTGCGAAGTGCCGTGTGGAACATTTTAAAAAAAGTGAGCTGGCCACTACAAAGCTTAAAGCAAAGCAACAACAAATGGGTACCCCTGATCATGCACTAATAAATGATGTATCCGTAAGATGGAACAGTGCTTTACTCATGATCAGTCGCCTGCTTTAACAGAGGTGGCCTGTCACTGCAACAGTTTCCGATTCTGATGTCACACCACGAGGGAAGCGCTTCCTGGATTTAAAACATGATCAGTGGAGCTTACTTGAGGAAGTGGAACAAGTCCTGAGGCCTTTTGAGTGTGCTACTGTTTTCTCCAGTGGAGAGTCCTATGTGACTGGTTGTGCTCTACCTCCTCTGGTAAAAGGTCTCCAGAAATCCATACAGAGCACAATTTGCGAGACAGCGGCAGTCAAGGCTTTCCAAAGTGTTGCTGCACAGGAGATGACCTCAAGATGGGAGCGGGAAACTAAATTCAGAGATGACGGTGGAGAAAATATATGTCTTATTGCAGCAGCCCTGGACCCCAGATTCCGCAAACTAAAATTCCTGGCAGCAGAGGATAGTTTAAAAGTACACCTCAAGGTCCAAGCTCTTGCTCTTGAAGAGAAAAGAAGATATGAGGAAGAGCAAATACATCAACCTCAATGTGAGGAACAGGTTCAGTCAGCCAGTGCAGACATGAAATTTTCAGAAAAGAGGCAAGTGTCTTTGTTGGGCTCTTTGCTCGGTTCAGATTCAGATGAACACCACAGTAATGGTGAGGATGACACTGGTGGTCACATCCAAGATAAAGAATTTCACAGTGAAGTTGTGAGGAATGAGATACACATGTATTTTAGGGAGCAGGCTATTCCAAAGGAAGAAAATGCACTGAAATGGTGGAAGGAAAATGAAGGGAGGTTTCCCATCTTGGCCATGCTGGCAAAGAGTTACTTTGTGCCTGCAACATCAACCCCATCTGAAAGGCTTTTCTCAGTTGCTGGCAACATTGTGACTAAAAAAAGAGCAAGTCTAAATTTAGAGCATGTCGATATGCTAACCTTCCTCCATTGCAATGCTATATATTAGATACAGGCCCCCAACCTGTACCTGTTGCACCCTTGGGTTGTATTTATAATGTTGGACTTCTATAAACTACAAGATGGCTGTCTTCAGGTAATCATTGCTCAGTATTGGCCAATATAATTTGCACAGTGTTGAGCTGTGCTTTTGTTGGACTTGGCTCCTTTAAAACTATGTTAGTTTTTAGGTATGTTTTACATTTACATCATAGTGTTTTTGTCGACCAGTATTTATTATGTGGTTTAAAGTAGTAAGGTTTACTACTTTAACCACCACATAATGCATTGCCTTCAGATTCAGAATGCATCTTTTGCAAAGTGTTAGGCAGAATTTATTTTATATGGCATAATTATTCATGCCGGATGCCATAAAGTGTTGTGTACAAGTAGTAACACACCAAAAAAATACTGGTCAACAATAACACTATGTATATGTAAATGTAAAACATACCTAAAAAGTAACCAAGTTTTAAAGGAGCCAAGTAGTCCAACAAAAGCAAGCACTGCTGCTCAACACTGTGCAAAAGTAATGGCCAAAAAAAATGGCCAATACAGCAAAAGATTACCTGAAGGCAGAGAGCTGAATTGTAGTTTAAAGAAGTTTAAAGTGTTAGGCAGATATGGCATTTTCATGCCTGATGCCCTAAAGTGCACTTTATGTGTCTCTCTTGTATTTTTGCACACACAGTGTTGAGCAGTGCTTTTTTTAAATTTATATGGAATTTTGAATGCTTTTGGTTCTGAATTAATGGCATTATTCGTGCCTGATGCTGAAGTGTTGTTTACATTTTATTTTTGCAGCTTCATTTTTGTACACTGAAAAAACTTCAACCACATTGAAGTATTTTTTGGAAAAAAATAAATAAAAGTTGAAATATTATATTAGAAGTTGTACGTATAATTTTTTGTAAAGTTATTCAAAGGATTATTTAGCTAATCAAAGAAAGAACGCTAGATTAAGCAAAAAAATAAAAATAATCGTTAGATTAGTCGACAGACAAATTAATCTTTAGTTGCAGCCCTAATATATATGTCTGTGTGTGTGTGTGTGTGGTCTGGCTCATCCTTATTCCTTCTCGAAGTATGCACTTTGGCACTTTTTAATTATCTCGGGGGTGCTTAAATTGTCTATGGTGAATCCACTCCCACCCCCCCATACCTCAGAAACCCCTCAAGTGTATTTTAGTAATTGTCAGTTGCCCCCATGTGCATGTGGTTTTCCCACACGTTTTCTCATGTTTGTTTTATCTTTGCAGTCTATATTTGGGCTGTGTGCCTCCCCCCTCACCTTCCCCGCAGGAAAAGGCCCCTTTTTGCTTTCTTGGTAAGTGTTATTTGCCCTCATGTGCAGGGATTTAGCTCATGCATTTTCTCGTGTTTGTTTTATCTTTGCAGCCTCCTTTAGGCTTTATCAGCCACCACCACCACCAACACCACCCACGCCACTGCAGAGTTACCTTTGGTAAGTGTTTGTTGGGCCCACGTGCAGTGGCCTTGCAGATGCGTTTTCTCATGTTTGTTTTTTTTTTTGAGCCTCCTTTAGGCTTTATCAGCCACCACCACCACCACCTACGCCACTGCAAAATTACCTTTAGTAAGTGTTTGTTGGGCCCACGTGCAGTGGCCTTGCAGATGCGTTTTCTCATGTTTGGTTTTTCTTTGCAGCCTCCTTTAGGCTTTATCAGCCACCACCACCATCAACACCACCACCTACGCCACTGCAGAGTTACCTTTGATAAGTGTTTGTTGGGCCCACGTGCAGTGGCCTTGCAGATGCGTTTTCTCATGTTTGGTTTTTCTTTGCAGCCTCCTTTTGCCTTTATCAGCCACCACCACCACCAACTCCACCACCCACGCCACTGCAGAGTTACCTTCGGTAAGTATTTGTTGGGCCCACACACAGTGGCCTTGCAGATGCGTTTTCTCATGTTTGTTTTTTCTTTGCAGCCTCCTTTAGGCTTTATCAGCCACCAACACCACCACCCACGCCACTGCAGAGTTACCTTTGGTAAGTGTTTGTTGGGCCCACATGCAGAGGCCTTGCAGATGCGTTTTCTCATGTTTTGTTTTTCTTTGCAGCCTCCTTTAGGCTTTATCAGCCACCACCACCACCACCACCAACACCACTACCCACGCCACTGCAGAGTTACCTTTGGTAAGTGTTTGTTGGGCCCACGTGCAGTGGCCTTGCAGATGCGTTTTCTCATGTTTGTTTTTTCTTTGCAGCCTCCTTTAGGCTTTATCAGCCACCACCACCACCACCACCAAAGTGGCTTTGCACTCAATCAGTGGCTAGCTTTGGTAAGCGTGTTCTTGAATTGTTCACAAAATATACTGTAGTATTTCGCATTCTGCAACTTATGTTTTTTTCTCTTTCCTTTTTTCTCTTTTTTTGCAGATTGTGGCCTTGAGGGTATTTTCTGCTGCTAGACACCCAGACTACCTGCCCACCTGGTTCTCCCATGACCCCCCCCCGAGGTACAAGGAGGAGGAGGGTAAGGGTAGCAGCTAGGGGGGGGGCAGGGTGGGCAGATTGTCTGGCTCGGGTGTGAGGGAGGCTCCAGCTGTCTCCATAAGGGAGTCAACCGTCTCCAGCCCGGAGGAGGAAGCCGGGGGGTGGTACACACACCAAGTGGACAAGCTGATTCTCCTCCCAGTCCTGGAGAGGGAACTTCGAGGAGGAGAGGCAGCGTGTCCTCAGCCTCCCGGCTTCCCCAGTTCTCCCGCGGGCAGAGCCGGGTCCTGGTCCAGGCTTATATGGCTAGATTTGATCGTATAGCAGGGACCAGGGCCCAGGCCACCTCAGGTACTTAGAGGCAACACCTGTGGAATGAAATCTGGGATGCCATTAATGCACTGGGTGGTGTAAGCAGCACTGTACAAAGTGTATGTAAGAGGGTCAACGGCATCCGTGGGTCCGTCCAGAAGAAGCTGCGTGCATGGGCTGCGGAGGGCCTTTATGACCGCCAAGGTCGGCTGGATCCAGCAGCTGAAGCGTCACTCTGGGATTATGAGCTGTAATTCTTGAGCGTCCTAGGCCCCGACACCATCCATCGCAGGGAGGGGGTTGATACGGATGCTTGGCACAGAGGTAAGTTACTAACTTAGATGTTAATTGTGTGAGTTGTTGTGAAATTAGTAACTACTATCCTATGTGTGACATGAATAGACTTTTATACTTGGCCTTCAAGTTTTTTAATTTATTTTTCAAACACCCCCGATTTGTTCATCTACAGCACGAATCTCAGCCCCTCCGCAGCCCATGCAGCGCGGCGACCAGGACGGACTCACGGCTGCTGACGTCAATGTTGACCCTCCTCCTGGTAGGTCCCAAATTGTCCTGTGCTAAACAATGTAGAAGACTAGTCTCTCCTTTCCAAATGAGAGCTCACATTGCTATGTCCTCTTGACAGAAGAACATCATCGGCGGCAGCAAACACCCCCAGTGCAGCAAGGCCTGGAGGAAGGTATGTATTGCTAATGTGTATTTTTATGAATCTTATTGGTAACCCAGTTGCAGCAAATGTCGTTTCTTTAGAAAGAGTGTTGGCCTTAATATATCTACCCTTAAAAACACCGTTGTCATCATTCATGAGTGGCCTATTTTGTATTCTGACCATGCCTTCTTAGCCTTTGGGAGGGTGCTAGCAAGTGTTCTATGAGCCCGGGCAAACACTTGAGAATGTTTGGCCTCAATGCTTAATCCATGAAGCTAGGATTGAAATTGGCCCCAAATCCTTCCTGCATAAGGTTATTTCCTAAGCCTGTTCTTGCTCTTTTTTAAAGAACATCAGGCCCCTTGTGAAGGAGCAGCTGGAGTTGGACCAGGAGCTGGCGAGGATTCTGCATCCGATGCTGGGGTATGTGATCTAAGTGAACAAGGTGGAAATGTTCCATTAAAATGTTAGCAATGTTTTTTGGATGGATGTGGCCTACATTGTCTGCGTGAAATTTGTGCAGGGACATTCTGACGCTGCACCAGCAGCACAAGAATTTGATCATGAACGTCAGGGAAGAATTGTATATTTTCTCTGGCCCCAAAAGGTTCAAACACATCCATGACCTTTAAAGTCCTGGCAGCCTTTGATGTTCGACGACAAACTTCATGTGTGTATTGTTTTTATGGTGTCATGGAGCATTTCTTTGGCCATATTTTAGACTAGTTACTTAAATGTTGCAAGTCAGTGGTGTAGTAAGAGACTTTCAAATAGAAAAATTAAGCTACCAGACCAGGGCAAGTTTGGAACTGGTTAATGTAGAAACTGTTCAGCCATTGTAATATTAGCAAAAAAAACATAATGTGTACCCATTATCAGAAGTGTTGCTAGCCTGGATAACATTACAATGAGCAAGTGCTTATTAGAAGGACATCCAACTGTTCTAAGGTCTGTTTGGGGTGTTTACGCTGTGTAACTAATCTTAACTCTTTTAGAATGATGGTTTATAAAGATTGTTTGTCATTTTATTATTCTTTCAGCCAGCAGTGGATGCAGCTGGATTGTCACCTCCCCCACTTCGTCTATCTCTGCATGATGTGGCCAAGATGCTGCTTGCTGAGTATCAGCTCCAAAATGAGACAAGGAGGCCTGCTGCTGAATCTAGTGAGTTGGTACGGTTTCTGGGGCTCATACAGGAATCTGTATCAATAATCAGGTGGAAATTCAAAGACAGAATGACCTCCTGATTACTAGCCACCACGCTTTGGTACAGGTTCAACAGAATGTGAGTGACAGCCTGATCATCTGGGCAGACCAGCATCAACGGGATCGGCAACGTGTCAACACTCAGGTGTTAGCCATCCGCCAGCGCCTGTTTGGAGCTGAAGATGCCACATTGGCACAGCCCTCCCAACCAGCACAATTGCCTGCCCCAGCAGGTTGTGTTAGTGGGAGGGTAATGCTAGTGTTGACCACTGGGCAGGCAGCTGGGGAGGGGACAATTTCTCTTATAGCCACTCCCAGCACTTCACAGTCCATTCCAAATTTTACACACCTCAATCAGCAAGCCTCCTTCCCCACCAATTTCAATTCGGGTTCCACACTACCCCTTACAACAAGCCCCATTTCCTCCACACCTTCCTCTCAACACTCCTCCCCAGGCCATTACCCTTCTTACTCAACACAGTCCCTCCTCGGTCATCCCTACACCATGTCCCGTCCCTCCAAACGATCCCTCACACCTCCCTGCACATCATCTTCACACCCCTTGCACCCCCAGCAGCAGCAAAAAATACCCCGGGTGCAGCTGCTGCAGCAGCCGCTGCAGCTGCCACAACACCATAAAAGACGACAAGGGAGATTTGGCCACAGAGGACAGGGAAAAGGCGGTAGTGTTAAATACTGTAATTCCTTCTCTTCAGTCTTCACAAAAGAATTGGGGGGCTACATTAACAAGGCCAAACTAAACAACACACCTCAGGAAGTACCACCATGACTAACAGAAGATAGACTTAGAACTAAACTAGAGAAACTTAACAAAAATAAATCACCGGGACCAGATGGCTTGCACCCGAGGGTTCTTAAAGAGCTCAGGCAGGTGATTGCCAGACCATTATTCATGATCGTTAAGGATAGTTTACAGACGGGTATGGTGCCAGCTGATTGGAAAAAAGCCAACGTGGTACCAATATTTAAAAAAGGGCCGAGATATATCCCGGGTAACTATAGGCCGGTCAGCCTAACATCAGTAGTCTGCAAGATTTTGGAGGGGATGTTAAGGGACCACATACAAGACTTTAGTAATGAAAATGGTATTATTAGTAGTAATCAGCATGGATTCATGAAAAATCGTTCTTGCCAAACCAATCTATTAACCTTCTATGATGAAGTGAGCTGCCACCTAGATAAAGGTAAGCCTGAGGATGTGGTGTATCTGGACTTTGCATAGGCCTTTGACACCATTCCCCACAAACGCTTACTGTTCGAACTAAGGAAGGTAGGTATGGACCATAAGGTGAGTACCTGGATAGAGAACTGGCTCCAGGGGAGAGTTCAAAGGGTGGTGATTAATGGGGAGTACTCGAATTGGGCGGGTGTGGAAAGTGGGGTCCCCCAGGGTTCTGTCCTGGGGCCAATCTTGTTTAATTTATTCATTTTTTTTATTTTCAAAAACATTTTATTAAGGAATAAAGCATACATAGCACAAAAGAACAAAGCAGTAACGGGCAGGTTACAAAGCCCACAAAAAGTGATCAAATACAAAAGTGATACACATATAAACAGTACAATGCATGCATGGAGCAACAAGAGATCACAGGCAATCCCACAAGGTGTCATGTGGTAACTCACAAGGTGTAATTTATTCATATATGATCTAGAGGAGGGGATATCTAGTACAATCTCAGTATTTGCGGATGATACTAAACTAAGCATGCCAATATCTTCTATGCAGGATGTGGAAACCTTACAAGCGGACCTGAACAAAATAATGGGGTGGGCAACTACATGGCAGATGAGGTTTAATGTTGAAAAATGTAAAGTAATGCACTTGGGTGCCAGAAGCCAGAAAGCAAGCTACTCAGTAGGGGGGGGGGGGGGGGGAACCTCTGGTTGAATCTAAGATGGAAAAGGACCTGGGGGTACTGGTAGACAACAGGCTTGGCAGTTGCATGCAATGTATAAAAAAGGGGATTCACTCCAGAAATAAATAGATTATTCTCCCTCTCTACAAGACTCTGGTCCTGACACTTCTGGAGTATGCGGTCCAGTTCTGGGCACTGGTCCTCAGGAAGGATGTGCTGGAACTGGAAAGAGTCCAGAGAAGGGCAACAAAAATAATTAGGGGAATGGAGGACATCTGCTATGAGGAAAGACTACAAGCACTGAACTTATACTCTTGTATACTCTCTGGAGAAGAGACGATTAACCACTTAAGCCCTGGAAGATTTTACCCCCTTCCTGACCAGGGGGTATTTTGCGATTCGGCACTGCGTGACTTTAACGGACAATTGCGCGGTCGTGCGACGCTGTATCTAAACGAATTTGGCGTCCTTTTTTTGATCACGCGCTATAAACAAAAAAAGAGCGTAAATTTTGCAAAAATAGCAATATTTTTCACATTTTTTTATATAAAATCCCCCCCCAAAAAAATGTAAAAATCAAAATTTTTTAACATTTTCGGCCAATTTGTTTTATGCTACCTATGTTTGGTAAAAAAAAATCGCAAAAAGCGTATTTTGATTGGTTTGCGCAAAAGTTATCGCGTTTACTAACAAAGGGAAAGATTTGACTGACATTTTTGACACTTTTGGGGTTACCAGTGACATTTCTACAGTAATCAGTGCTATACATATGCACTGTTACTGTAAAAATACACTGGCAGTGAAGGGGTTAACTTTTTTTGAAAGGGAGGGGCTATGTGTGTCCCTAGGGGCGTGCTTTCTACTGTGATTGGCTGTGGCTTCAGATGTATGAAGAGTGATCAACGGTTCTACATAGTAGAACTGTATGATCATCCTTCAAACACAGGGGAGAATGACAGGCAGCTTGTTTACACAAGCCGCCTGACTTTCTCCCTCTCCCCCGCCGATCGCAGAGTGACCGGCGGACATCGGGTCCACCGGTCACACGCGCGGGGGGGTCCGTGACCACGCGGGAGCGCGCCTCCGGGGGCGCGCGCTCGCTCCCTAGACCCTCACAAGCTAGTGACGTAGCCCTACGTCACTTTGCCTGTGAAGGGCTTACTGCCGACGTAGATCGGCGTTAGGCAGTCGGCAAGTGGTTAAGGGGGGATATCAATGTACAAATACTGTACTGGTGACCCTAGCATAAGGAACAAACTATTCAGAGAAAGGGAATACAATAAGACACGTGGCCACTCACTAAAACTAGAGGAAAGGCGGTTTAACCTTAAAGTACGTAGGGGGTTCTTCACTGTCAGAGCAGTAAGGATGTGGAATTCTCTTCCGCAAACAGTCGTATCAGCACGGAGCATCGATCGTTTCGAAAAACTATTAGATGGGCACCTTAAAAACCACAACATACAGGGGTATACAATGTACAGTTAACAGCAAACACACACACACACACATCATAGGTTGAACTGGATGGACTGATGTCTTTTTTCAACCTCACTAACTATGTAACTATGTAACCAGCAGCAGCCGCCACAACACCAGCAGGAGCCACAGCAGGTCTCTATCCACAGCTGAGAAGGAGAGACGGCTGGCCGAAAACCTCTGCCTCTACTGTGGAGAGCCGGGTCATTTTGCCATCAAATGTCCCAATAAGATCCGAAGAACTATTGCCGTCACGGAGCTAAAGGAGCAATCACAGACTCCAACCCCGCCAGCAGCCCCTGAAAATAACAACACGGCAGCTCATGGATCCCAGTTCATCGTCCCCATCCTCATCGGCATTGAGGGGCGACAACTCCCCTGTTCTGCGATGTTAGACTCTGGGGCGGGAGGCAATTTCATGGACCTAACCTTTGCCCCCAAAAAGAACATTCCACTGACAATCAAGAAAGCCCCCGTTGACCTGGAAACCATAGACGGATCCCCACTCTCCTCAGGGACGGCCACTCACGAGACCACCGAACTACAACTCCTAATAGAACCCGATCACCACGAGAGGATCCACTTCTCGCTGATCGCCTCCCAGAAGTTCCCTTCCACCCGAAGACACCACCATCTCTAAACTATCCGTCAAGGATCTGTTACCCCCTCAATACCGCGAGTTCCAGGATGTCTGTGACAAGAAAAACGCAGACAAGCTGCCACCACACCGACCCTAAAACTGCCCTATAGAACTGTTGCCCAGGGCCAAAATACCCTTTGGCAGTATCTACCCACTGTCAGAGCCTGAACTCAAGGCCTTGAAAGAGTACCTGGACGAGGACCTAAGGAAGGGGTTCATCCGGCCCTCTACCTCCCCCGCGGGAGCCCCCTTTTTCTTCGTAGAGAAAAAAGACTCCTCCCTGCGTCCCTGCATTGACTACAGGAAGCTTAATGACATAACCGTAAAGAACCGGTACCCACTCCCACTGATTTCAGAACTCCTCGAGAGACTCCGGGCAGCGAAGATTTTCACTAAACTTGACCTTTGAGGGGCCTACAACCTCATCCGAATCCGCCCTGGTGACGAATGGAAGACCGCCTTTCGGACAGGTTATGGTCACTTCGAGTGATGCTCCCGCCACCTTCCAGCACTTCATTAATGGCGTCCTCAGGGACACGCTCGATCTGTTTGTAGTCGTTTACCTAGACGACATCTTGATCTTCTCTGAAGACCTCGAGCAGCACGGCGAACACGTCCGCAGGGTACTGCAGAGACTCCGACAGAACTCTCTCTATATCAAGCTAGAGAAATGCGAGTTTGAGCGAACCGCCACTGAGTTCCTCGGATACATCATGTCCCCAGAGGGCCTAAGTATGGACCCGGGGAAGGTCCAAGCCGTGATGAACTGGCCCATTCCGAGAAACGAGAAGGAGATACAAAGATTCATTGGCTTCACCAACTTCTATCGGAAGTTTATCTGGAACTTCTCCAAGGTCATAGCACCTATCACCCAACTCACCAAGAAAGCAGTCCCCTTCTCCTGGACACCCGAGACCCAGGAGGCCTTCGCCAAGTTGAAACTCCTCTTCACTTCTGCTCCAATCCTAGTCCACCCTAACCCTGATCTGCCATTTACAGTCGAAGTGGATGCATCTGACTCCGTGGTGGGGGCTGTTCTGTCACAACGGACAGGGGAGAAGATGCTACTATACCTGTGTGCATATTTCTCCCACCAGATGTCCCCCTCTGAGAAGAACTATGACATCGGGAACAAAGAACTACTGGCGATCAAGGATGCCTTCTCTGAATGGAGACACCTGCTGAAGGGAGCCACCAACCCCATAATCGTACTAATTGACCACAAGAACCTTGAGTTCATCCGCAGCGCTAAGAGACTCTCAGCCAGACAGGCCAGATGGAGCCTATTCTTTTCCCACTTCAACTTTCTCATCACCTATCGCCCCGGATCAAAAAACAGTAAGGCTGACGCCCTCTCCAGAATGTTTTCCGAGCCCTCGCAGAGTAACAAGGGCCAAAACAACATCCTACCCAAGAGAAGGGTCGTAGGGGCCACCTACTCTAAAGAACTCCTGGGCACAATCAAAGAAGGATATGAAAATGACCCCTTCCTCGCCCACCCCACAAGAAATGAGAGCCTTATGTTTAGGAACGGTCGTTGGTTTCATCAGGACCTACATGTACCAGAAATCGCAAGGCTCGAAGTGCTCAAACTCAACTATGACTCCAAGCTGGCCGGCCTTTTGAGCACAAGAAAGACCCAGGAGCTTCTCTCCCGCTCCTTTTGGTGGCCAACATACAAGGGGGACATCAAGAGGTATATCTCCTCATGCACGGTCTGCGCCCGCAATAAGTCTCCTCGTTCCTCTCCCGTGGGTCTGTTACAACCCCTCCCGATTCCCTTCCGCCCCTGGGGCTCGATCACCTTGGACTTTGTGGTAGACCTTCCTCCTTCAAAAGGAATGAACACCATCCTGGTCGTAGTCGACCACCTCACCAAGATGGCCCATTTCATCCCCTACAAAGGCCTACCCACCGCCAAACAGACGGCCGATCTTATTCTTAGAGAGGTCTTCAGGCTGCAAGGGATCCCGGACGACGTGGTCTCCGACCAAGGCGTACAATTTGCCTCTAAGTTCTGGAAGAACTTCTGCCTGGTGCTCGGGGTTAAAGTGAACCTGTCCTCCGCTTTCCACCCTCAGTTAAACAGGCAGAAGAAGAGAAATAATCAGACCCTAGAGCAGTACCTACGCTGTTTCAGCTCCCACCTGCAGGATGACTGGCTTGACCATCTCCCGCCGAGTTCGCCTACAACAATGCCGAGCACAGCTCAACCAAGCACAGCTCCTTCTTTGCTAACACAGGCTCGCACCCGGTGTTCATTCCCCACCTACCCGTCGCCTCCACCCTCCCAGCAGTGGCCGAACACCTAACAACCTTACAGGAGGCACAAAAGAACATTATAAACAACCTCCAGCTCGCCCAGAAGCACTTTAAACAGGGAGCAGACAGACGCCGCAAACCCACCCCGGCTTCCATGTGGGAGACAAGGTGTGGCTGTCCACCAGGAACCTCAGATTGAAGGTCCAAAATGTTGGCCCAAAGATACATGGGTCCGTTCCGGATCTCCACTCAAATCAACGAGGTCACGTTCCGGCTCGACCTTCCAGACTCCATTAGGGTGTACCCTGTCTTCCATTGCTCCCTCCTCAAGCCATACGTGGAGAACACCTTCACAGGCCGCCACTCGCCCCCTCCACCACCCGTGAGGGTACAGGGTGAAGAAGAATATGCTGCCGCAAAGATCCTTGACTCCAGGATCCATTGGGGAAGACTACAATACCTAATTGGGTGGGAGGGCTACCCTCCCGAGGATAACTCCTGGGAACCAGAAGAAAACATCCACGCCCCCAGACTTGTAAAAGAGTTCCACCAACGGAACCCCGGTAAGCCTGCCCCTGCGGTGCCCGGAGGTCACCTTGGAAGGGGGGGAGTACTGTCGGGATTCAAACCCGTGACCAGCCACACCCCAGGCGGTAGCCCTGCTTACTAGGCTACTGTCCTCTCTGGACATCCCTCCCTGAAGCCTATTATTCAACCTTAGTCTTGTCAAGCCTTGCTCATCACCCTTGATTCCCCACACCTGGTACTTCCCTATATAAATCCAGCCCCTTGCACTCCAGCTTGCTGATTATTGAGCTCCTGAGCCTTGATCAAGCTTCTCCTCATCTGCTGATTTTTGCCTACTACCATAAGTCCGCTGCTGACCAGGAATTGACTGCCGACTACTCTTCTGCTTTGTCCCTACCTACTGAACTGCTACCACCGTTGCCGATCCCGATTGTCTGACAATGCTTACGGCTGCCCGCCCTGACCTTTGGCTCGTCTGACTTCTCTCTGGTTATCCCTTGTCTGCTTCTCCGCCTCCAGACCAAACCTGCACTCTGCCTGGCTGGGTGATGGGACCGCGTCCTGGTGTTAGCTTGCATCGCAGTCCATCCCCACCATCAGGGGCTCTGGTGAATACCAGCTAGCACTTAGTTTCTGCACCTCAGGTGAACCCGTGTCCTCGGCAGAGTACTACCTAGTTTCCATCCGGTATCCTGCACTGCTACCACTGTAGCCGACCCGGATTGTCAGACCACGCCTCTGCCAGACTTCCTGCACCTACTACCTGCCTGCGGTCCTTGCCAATGGGCTCCACTCCTACCTCCAGCCGGCTGTCCTCTGACTCAGGTGAGCCTGTAGGATTGTTACACAAACATTTTGAAGAATGTAAGGTGTTGTGTTCAATTGCTTCCCAGGATACATGTGCACACATCTCTCTCTCTCACCATCAGAATTTAGGATTGAGTTCTCTCTCCCTCTTACTGTCTATAGATCGAAACAGACACATTGTAGAGACTCACCCCTTGGAAGACAGATGGCACATGGTACTAGGGATTGATCCCGATCCCCCGAAGATCCAGTTTCCTGCGCCAAAACTGTGTTAAAATAGAGTAAAAAGTTGATCAAAGAATGTACTCACATACTCCATGGTTTTGTGCGGATTGTGTTTCTCAGATGTTGTTTCAGCCTCAGCCCTGCCTGTTCAAAGTGTTGGGAACATCTCCTTTTTTGATGGCTGGGCACCAAAAAAAAACGCTTATACTTGTAATGCTATCGTACACTGAATATCCTGCACTGGGATATGAAAGCAACCATTTTGTGTTTCAGAGCTCAGCTGACAGTTTTCAAAACCAAAAAGGTCATTCCTTTACCAGCCCCTCACCCCAGCTCCTTTTTGCAGTGTTAATTACCCCCTGGGTCCCTTTTGCATTAGTATGCAAGGCTTCAAATAACTCTTATCTAAACAGCAGACAGACCTCTTAGCCGATATGTCTCTTCCTGCTCAGAGCTATGTTGTAATCTGAGCAAAAGCATATGGCTAATAGGTCGTATAACATTCAAGAGCCCTGTTATTTGGACACAGTTACCCACAAAATTCCTAACTTTACACACAAACAAGATATGTCTCTAGAAATTATATATTTGAATGCCAAATAAAATACCGATCGAATTAAGATCAAACATGATTACCTTTGATCCTAGGGAAGACAAGCTAGCCATTAGATGCCTTACGGGTCAGAGGTTATTCCGAGATAACCCGTGTTTAGTGTCTGTGGATAATACATTTAATGCCGGACAATAAAATATCAGTTTCAAGAATGTAACCATTACATATTTTGAGATATGAGTTCTGTTAGTAATCTATCTAAGCGGGAGGTGTCTTGGCATTTTGCTAAGCTTCTGGGGCCACCCATGGCCCCAGTGTTTATTGGTCAAGTACTTCTGGTGACACCCCCCTGGGGGTCAGAGAAAAAGACAGGAGCTGATGGAGCTCTCAGTTCTCAATTTTAACATCAAGCTGTAACATCGCTTAAGGGGGAACCGATCACACACATGTTCAGCCTCTGAAACTCTGAAACGCCCAGGACTTTTGAATGCAAGTATTTAATTTCTAATTCTTTATCTATTCTTCTAAATTGCTGTATTGTGTCTCTATTTCTTTGTAACCAATTTTTCTGTAAATATTTTTATTTGCACCAATTTTAACCTTTTTTATGATTAAACCTTATTTTGAAAAGTGTTAATTTTGTCTCTAAGCTCTTAAAGCTAAGCTAACCAGAACCTGCCTCTTGGAAGAGCGCTACTGTATAGAATAAGCCATCTGAATATTCCTGTCTGAGGTGACAGTGTGTGTTACAGATGATTATTCTAAAGTCATAATTGGTATTTCTAAAATCACGAGCGTCCGCTGGGCTCATCCTAACGTAGCGGTGGTGGCAGAGAAAGGGTTAATGGTTTAATTAGCCCGGTGACAATCGCTCTCAGCCTGCTGGCATCTAGATTGTGGTCCCGCAAGCTGGACAATCTGTGTGCCAGGTGCAGCTGAGAGTGGCATTGTTACGCAAGTGACGGCAGGGTGTAAGATTGCCTGGTCTTTGGTCACGAGTTGGATGAGAAGGCTAGGGGCCTGATACCCGCCACCGTCACAATACTTACCCGCTCTTGCCTGTTTAGTGGTTTTGACAAGAGCAGGCCTGATCCTCCTCTTCACATGGTCCCTCTACACCCCTCTACGCACCTCCCTCCTGTTGATTTCCCCCACAGCAGGCAGCTTGCTATGGACTCACCTGAGATGAATATAAAAATGGGGATATTGCTGCGCTAAAATGTAAAGATAAAAACATACATGAATAAAAAGTCAACAGACCATATGAAAGCAGCCAGCACCTGATCTAGAATCAGAAATACCAGATCTAAATAGCAATATAGAATGGGATTGGTGCAGCGCTAACACAATTGAATGCACAGTCCATACAAATGTTCAAATGGATCAAATACAAAAGTGCAGTAAACAAAAGTTCATCAGAGAGTGCTCCAATAAAGAAGGGAAACTGTCCACCACTTCAAACTTGGAAAAAGCCCCGAGTGCAGGAACCGCCACCAAGATAATAAATGGCCTCTTACCAAATTGCAATGACCCCCATTACAAGGATCAAAGACAGCCTGTGTGATCAAATCAGTGCCCAGATCGACATATATCGATTCCCAGTGTTCCCTCAGCAGCTCCGACCGGAACAAGTGAACATAAGGAAAAGAGGGACAACTCCAATAGTGAAGTACGTTCACAGGTTTATTCAGTAAAAGCAGAGTGACAACTCACGTTTGCATGAAGAAATCACAGCATGTCTCGGAGCTATACTCTCAGAACCTTTGTTTCCAACCAATAAAATGGCCGCCGTGTCTCCTTGCTTGCCTCAGCACGACGAACCGCAGGCTCCTCCTCCGACCGGTTTCGTCAACACGTGACTTCGTCAGGGGGTGTGGCCTATGGCAGAACGTCTTTCCTTATATGCTGGGTGAGACAGGGCGGAACTCGCTGCGTCCAATCCGGAGCCAGCAGGAAGAGGTCATCCCAAACCATCAACAGGAAGGAGACCAACGACCCGGAACCGGATGTGTGACCTTTGAATGTCAACATCCGGAGCTAAACCCGGAATTGGAGACCGCAAACAGCGATAAACCGATCAAATATTAACATGATTGCACAAGAGATATATGTGCCTTATATTTCAAAGGACTTCTAGTGCATATTTGATCTTAAGAAAGAAACCTTATTTAAAAGAGCTTCAAAACGGGGGAAACCTATAGGTAACCAGGGGAACAGTGCTCTACTCTAGCCGTGCTAGACTTTGCAGGGAAACACCGCCATCTAGCGGCCAGAAACAAAAATTCCCGAGAGTGCTCCATTACATAACTTACATTGACATGAAGGGAAAATTATAATTGTAACTAAAAATGTGAACTAAATATGATACACAATATGACAGTTTAATAGCATCACAAAAAATATAGAATAAAAACATTTAAAACTAAAATAAAAACAAAATAAAATTATGATAACCAACAGTGCAGAACATACTGAAAACCCCTTCATCAGGCATTATTGATAAAGGAATTAATATCCCAATCAATATTTAACCCGTGAGGGGCGTAGGTCTTCAACCGATAAATCCAGCTGGTCTCTAGTTGTGAGACACCTCTGGTACGGTTACTACCCCTCCAACTGCCTGAAAATTTATCAATGCCTAAAAAGACAGTGCCTTTGGGGTCATTCCCATGACATTCATCATAGTGTCTAGAGACACTATGTTTTGGGAATGCCTTCAGTATATTCGCCACATGTTCCTGCAACCGCACGTGTAACTTTCGTATCGTCCTACCCACATATTCACGGCCACAAGGGCAACGTAGTAGGTAGACGACGTGCCGTGTGGAACATGCGATGAACGGCTTGATTTTAACATTACGTTGTGTGGCATTGGAAAAGAACGTCTCAACCCTCCTAGACCTACAAGCATTAACGTTGCAGATGGCACAACCTCTACATGGATAAAAACCACCCCTCTCCTGAAAAAAAGAGATGGTCTTAGGTGGATCCACAATGTTGGGGGCCACTTGAAGCCTCAGCGGAGGCACACCCCTAAAAATGACTTTAGGAGCTTCCGGTAGTACAGGGCCCAGGAGGCTGTCGTTCTTTAGGATGTGCCAATGCTTCCTGATCAGAGAAATGCTGAACGGAGTATGATGAAAAAAAGGCAAACTGAAAATCATCATTACTCTCACGTTCTCGTGGTACCAACAGGTCAGCCCTATTACGGGAATCTGCCTGCATAAGGGCTGTTTCAAGATCCTGTTCTTTATACCCCTTCTCCAAAAACTTGGACTTCAAGGAGCTAGCCTCCCGCAGGAAGTCCGCTCTATTGGAACAGTTCCTCTTGAGTCTGAGGAACTGACTGACAGGAACGGATCTAAGCCACGACACATGGTGGCAACTAGATGTGTCAATAAATCCGTTCCTGTCAGTCTCCTTGAAGAAAGTAGAGGTTTCAAGGGAACTACCAACCACTTTAATTTTAAGATCTAGAAAATGAATTTCAGATCTACTGCATTCGTGCACCAATCTAATTCCTCTGTCATTGTCATTCAGTGCAGAGATGAATGATTCAAGGGACTCAGAGTCACCATCCCATAGGAGGAGGATGTCATCGATGTACCTCTGCCAGAGAACTATCTCTGGTCTCGGAACGTCACCGATGACATCCTCCTCCCATTTGGCCATGAACAGATTGGCCATACTTGGCGCAAACTTCGCGCCCATGGCCACCCCCTTATTTTGTCTGTAATAAGTGCCATTGAACCAGAAGAAATTATGGGCCATAGCATAATCCAACAGGGATAAGATGAATTGACTCTGAAGACCTAACAAAGTGCTCTGACCCAAGAAATACTCAACAGCCTCCCTTCCATGCTGGTGTGATATAACCGTGTAAAGGGATGAAACATCAGCAGTGGCCAAGATGTAGGTGTGCTTCCACTCTATCTCCTTAAGTATATTAATGACTTGCATAGAGTCCCTCAAAAATGAGGGGGTCTTGGTCACAAGGGGCTGGAGAAAGAAGTCTAAGTATTTACCCACCCGGGAGGTAACCGAATCAATGCCACTAATGATTGGCCTCCCGGGTGGGTTCACCGCATCTTTATGCACCTTGGGTAGATAGTACATTATTGGCACCCTTGGGGCGGATGGTACCAAAAAGGATTTCATCTTCTTGGTAAGGAGTTTGCGCTGAAAGCCGTCCTCCACCAAGTCGACAAGTTCTTTTTTGTATGATGTCGTAGGGTTACCCCTCAGGGGAATATAAGTGTCCCGGTCTGACAATAACCTATTCATTTCCACATTATAGGCCACAGTATCCAGAATGACTATTCCTCCCCCTTTATCTGCTGGCCTCACAATTATGTCCTTACGCTCCTTTAAGGAGCGAAGTCCCCGTTCAAACATATGTGTTTGATGGACTTTTTTGAGGCTAAGCTTATCCAAGTCCTTGGCAACCAAATCTCGGAACACAGTCAGAGTGGGAGCCAAAGGACCTGGGGGGTTGAATAGTGAGGCATTGGAAAATGAAGTGGACTTGATGCCCATATTATATTCCACTCTGGGGGTGATGGGGTTCCCCATCATATGCCTTTTAATGCTCATTTTACGCACAAACTTTTGAAGGTCTATGAAAGTGTTGAATTTGTTAAGAGGTCGGGGGGGGAGCAAACTTGAGTCCATGATTTAACACATGCTTCTCTTCAACCGAAAGAGAAGCTGAACTCAAATGAAACAAACCCAGATCCCTCAACGCCGACTTCTTTTTGTCGCGGACCCTCCGCCCCCCTCTAGTCCCTCTCTGCCCTCCTTTTGCCTTTTGTTTTTTGGGGTGCCCCCGTGAAAAGGGGTATTAAGCTGGTTCCATGAGCCTTGCCCCCCAGGAGGGTTAGAGTAGGCAGATGGAGGCTGGTGGTATCCCTGTGAAGTCTGTGGCCGTTGGTTCCCTCTATTCTGATAATAGGGTCCCTGTGGCTGAAAAGGAGGTATGTATTCCTCTTGTTGCGGGTGTGTGGTGATATATTGAGCGGCTCCCTGATAATCCTCTCGGAGTGGTAAAAATCTATTTCCAGAGGGTTGTTGGCTATATCCTTGTTGAGGGGCAGCTTTCCCCTTACCTCTAGCCCTTCCCCTACCACCTCCACGGCCTTGTCCCCGTCCTCTGGGCTGAGCCCATGTCTCCGTTGAAATAAGAGGATAATGAGACTGGCCAGAACTCTCACCAACTTCCATTGGGGTACTGGGGGGGGGGGGGGGGTACAAGCTGAGAGGGTTGTCCTGTGCCAACATCAGCCGGGTCCCTATTGGCTTGCCATTTAAAGACTAGCTTACTCTGATAATCACCACTATCCCTTAGGAATTTCTTCCTTTTTTTATTTTTCTGTTCTAAGTCCTCCTTTTCCAAATGCTTTTTTAAGAGGTCAGATTTTTGTTTGTAGAGGTCTTTAGATTCAAATTCCTCCAGTTTGCCTTTAATAACATTAATCTCCTCATCCAATTTCTTAAGTTTAAGCCATTTCTTGGTTACCATATAACGTAGTAATTCAAGCCCTGCCTTGTTGAAGTATTGGTACCACTCATCTAAATCTAAGATGTCACTCTGTGGTGCCACCTCCCACCTCAGGCTTCTAGGTACCATACTTTCAGCAAGATATTTCTCAAAGAAGGCAATATCCCACCCCGTGTGGAGCTCGGTTGTCATGATGTTCTTAAGTCTGAAAAAGAGACCACTCATGTCATCCGCAGGCTCACTAGGTGTGCTTCCACTCTATATCCTTAAGTATATTAATGACTTGCATAGAGTCCCTCAAAAATGAGGGGGTCTTGGTCACAAGGGGCTGGAGAAAGAAGTCTATGTATTTACCCACCGGGGAGGTAACCGAATCAATGCCACTAATGATTGGCCTCCCGGGTGGGTTCACCGCATCTTTATGCACCTTGGGTAGATAGTACATTATTGGCACCCTTGGGGCGGATGGTACCAAAAAGGATTTCATCTTCTTGGTAAGGAGTTTGCGCTGAAAGCCGTCCTCCACCAAGTCGACAAGTTCTTTTTTGTATGATGTCGTAGGGTTACCCCTCAGGGGAATATAAGTGTCCCGGTCTGACAATAACCTATTCATTTCCACATTATAGGCTACAGTATCCAGAATGACTATTCCTCCCCCTTTATCTGCTGGCCTCACAATTATGTCCTTACGCTCCTTTAAGGAGCGAAGTCCCCGTTCAAACATATGTGTTTGATGGACTTTTTTGAGGCTAAGCTTATCCAAGTCCTTGGCAACCAAATCTCGGAACACAGTCAGAGTGGGAGCCAAAGGACCTGGGGGGTTGAATAGTGAGGCATTGGAAAATGAAGTGGACTTGATGCCCATATTATATTCCACTCTGGGGGTGATGGGGTTCCCCATCATATGCCTTTTAATGCTCATTTTACGCACAAACTTTTGAAGATCTATGAAAGTGTTGAATTTGTTAAGAGGTCGGGGGGGAGCAAACTTGAGTCCATGATTTAACACATGCTTCTCTTCAACCGAAAGAGAAGCTGAACTCAAATGAAACAAACCCAGATCCCTCAACGCCGACTTCTTTTTGTCGCGGACCCTCCGCCCCCCTCTAGTCCCTCTCTGCCCTCCTTTTGCCTTTTGTTTTTTGGGGTGCCCCCGTGAAAAGGGGTATTAAGCTGGTTCCATGAGCCTTGCCCCCCAGGAGGGTTAGAGTAGGCAGATGGAGGCTGGTGGTATCCCTGTGAAGTCTGTGGCCGTTGGTTCCCTCTATTCTGATAATAGGGTCCCTGTGGCTGAAAAGGAGGTATGTATTCCTCTTGTTGCGGGTGTGTGGTGATATATTGAGCGGCTCCCTGATAATCCTCTCGGAGTGGTAAAAATCTATTTCCAGAGGGTTGTTGGCTATATCCTTGTTGAGGGGCAGCTTTCCCCTTACCTCTAGCCCTTCCCCTACCACCTCCACGGCCTCGTCCCCGTCCTCTGGGCTGAGCCCATGTCTCAGTTGAAATAAGAGGATAATGAGACTGGCCAGAACTCTCACCAACTTCCATTGGGGTACTGGGGGGGGGGGGGGGTACAAGCTGAGAGGGTTGTCCTGTGCCAACATCAGCCGGGTCCCTATTGGCTTGCCATTTAAAGACTAGCTTACTCTGATAATCACTACTATCCCTTAGGAATTTATTCCTTTTTTTATTTTTCTGTTCTAAGTCCTCCTTTTCCAAATGCTTTTTTAAGAGGTCAGATTTTTGTTTGTAGAGGTCTTTAGATTTAAATTCCTCCAGTTTGCCTTTAATAACATTAATCTCCTCATCCAATTTCTTAAGTTTAAGCCGTTTCTTGGTTACCATATAACGTAGTAATTCAAGCCCTGCCTTGTTGAAGTATTGGTACCACTCATCTAAATCTAAGATGTCACTCTGTGGTGCCACCTCCCACCTCAGGCTTCTAGGTACCATACTTTCAGCAAGATATTTCTCAAAGAAGGCAATATCCCACCCCGTGTGGAGCTCGGTTGTCATGATGTTCTTAAGTCTCAAAAAGAGACCACTCATGTCATCCGCAGGCTCACTAGAGGTCGAGAAAATGCCTTCCAGGTTGATGGAATAGGTCTTCCTGTACTCATTGGTTGGAAACAAAGGTTCTGAGAGTATAGCTCCGAGACATGCTGTGATTTCTTCATGCAAACGTGAGTTGCCACTCTGCTTTTACGATGAGGTGCGATGAACATGTGGATTTGAACGAGCGATGAGTGAGAGCAAACCGGCGATTGATATAGCCGCTCATAGCGGCGCTCGGCAGTGATGTCATCCGGTCTTAAAGGTGTATGCGTCCTTTGTTATACAAGATGGGACGCAAAGAGAGGAGAAATATAGGAACAAGGGTACCATAGGTACCGGAACATTACAGTACCCCCCCCTTAAGGCCGGCTCCGGAAGGCCTCTAGAACTGGTTTTTCCGGATATTTCGAGTGGAAATTGCGAATCAGTCTAGGGGCATGGATATCGGAGGTATCCAGCCAGGTGTCATCTTGGGGCCCATAATTCTTCCATCGTACAAGATACTGGAGTCTTCTTCTATTGAAACGGGAATCCAAAATTTCTTTTATCTCAAATTCTTCTCCACCCTCCACTTGTACAGGAGGTGGAGGTGAGATAGTAGGCCTTATTCCTTGGTTAGGAACATGGGGCTTCAGTAGAGACACATGGAAGACAGGATGTATCTTGAGGTCTACTGGCAATGTGAGTTGTACTGCAGCTTTTCCATTCTCTATTGGAAAAGGTCCCAGAAATAGAGGTCCAAGTTTTTTACTAGGGATCTTTAGTCTCAGATTTTTTGTAGAAAGCCAAACAAGATCCCCAATGGCATATTGGGGAGAGGGTTTCCTACGGAGGTCGTAGTATTTTTTTTGTTGGCTATGAGCATGAGATATGGTATTGTTGAGTAATCCCAGAGAATCCTTTATCTGGGCAAGATAATCAGATGCTACTGGATTACTTGATGGTAAGATACGTGGAGGAAGGAGTGTGGGATGAAACCCATAATTCAGGTAAAACGGACTTTGCTTAGTAGTGCTATGAGTAGCGTTGTTATAGGTGAATTCCGCCAGTGGGAGGAGATCTGCCCAATCGTCCTGTAGATACGAAGTATAGCAACGCAGGTACTGTTCAATGCACTGGTTAACTCTCTCTGTCTGTCCGTTGGTCTGAGGGTGGTAGGGAGAAGTAAGGTTACGCTCTATTCGCAGTATCTGACATAGAGCTAGCCAAAACTTTGAGATGAATTGTGAACCACGGTCAGACAGCAGTGTTTTTGGAATACCATGTTACTTAAAGACATGTTTCACAAGTAATTCCGCTGTTTGTTTGGATGAAGGTAGTTTTCGGATAGGGGTGAAATGTGCCATCTTGGTCAGATGGTCCACTGATACCAAGATGGTGTTGAATCCTTTGGAAGGTGGTAGTTCCACTATGAAATCTAAGGATACCACTTCCCACGGAACCTGGGGTATTGGTAAACTACAAAGTAATCCTGATGGTTTCGTGTTGTCAATTTTAGACCTTGCACAGATATCACAAGATGAAACGAACTTTTTTACGGTTGTCTTCATGTCTGGCCACCAAATTTGCCTAGTGAGTAGATTGAGAGTTTTAGTCATACCCATATGTCCTGCCATAGGTACATCATGCGACAATTCTAAGATCTTGGTTCGCATAGTAGGGGGTATGTATAATTTATCGTTGTAGTAGAGGAAGCCTTCTGCGTCAGTAGTTAGTTGTGGTGGAGGTGAATCCAACCCTATGCTGTGCAAAATCTCCTCCTTCAGTGAGCGAACGACTCCGATAATACGTTCAAGTGGTATTATAGGAACTGAGGGAACCTCAGTGCAATCTTTCTCAGCTAGTCGTGAGAGTGCATCCGCTTTTTTATTTTTGTCTGCGGGTGTGTAAGTTACTAAAAAATTTAATTTTAGAAAGAATAACAACCACCGTACCTGCCGGTGGGAAAGAGTTCTATTAGTCTGAAGGTATTGGAGGTTTTTGTGATCAGTATATATCAGAATTGGCAATTGAGTGCCCTCAAGTAGATGTCTCCAATTCTCTAATGCCAGTTTTATGGCTAATAACTCCTTCTCACCTACTGGGTAGTTCACCTCGGGGCTACTTAATGACTTTGAAAAGAAAGCAACTGGGTGAAGAGGTGAGGTGTTTGTTGGTCGTTGTGAGAGAACGGCTCCTACTGCCATATTAGACGCATCTACCTCCAAGATGTATTGAAGGGATGGGTCTGGATGGCATAGTATGGGGGCAGTAGTAAAGCTTGATTTCAGCAGAGAGAATGCTCCATTTGCTTCTTTTGACCAATTAAATGGTCTCTTGGTGCTTGTAAGTTGTGTGAGAGGTTTCACAATCGCAGAGAAGTTTTTAATGAATTTCCTATAGTAATTAGAGAATCCTAGGAACCTTTGTAATGCTTTGCGAGTGGTTGGCACAGGCCAATCCAGAATGCAGGATATTTTGCTCATGTCCATTTTGATTCCACTTTTAGATATAATATATCCTAGGAATAGTACCTCCTCTTTATGAAACAGGCATTTCTTTGATTTAACATATAAGTTATGTGCAAGTAGCCTTGACAACACAAGTCTCACATGTTTTATGTGCTCAGGTAAGGAATGAGAATAGATAAGTATATCGTCCAAATATACTATCACACAAACATCAAGCAAGTCTCGGAATATCTCGTTTATAAAACGTTGGAAGGCTGCGGGGGCATTACATAGCCCAAATGGCATTACAAGGTACTCAAACAGTCCGTATCTGGTTCTGAATGCCGTCTTCCATTCATCCCCTTTACGGATTCGAATTAAATTGTATGCCCCTTTTAGGTCCAATTTTGAAAAGAAAGAAGCCCCACGCACCTGTTCGATAAGTTCAGGAATAAGAGGTAAAGGACAACGATCCTTTATTGTGATGGCATTTAATTGTCTGAAATCAATGATAGGCCTAAGGCTAGAGTCCTTATTGCGGACAAAGAAGAGCCCAGCAGCAGTGGAGGAAGTAGAAGGTCGGATGAATCCTTTTGCCAAGTTTTCATCCAGATACTCCTTAAGGTGAGAGAGTTCATCCTGTGAGAGAGGATATACATGTCCGTAAGGCAATTTGCTATTAGGGAGTAGATCGATACAACAATCATAGTCCCTATGAGGAGGTAGCATTTGAGCGTTTTTCTCAAGGAAAACCTCCGATAAATCTTGATAACACTTAGGAATAATGTCATCTGGCAGTACAGACAGGATCCTATCATGTGTGGGGAGGTTACACGTCATCTCGCAATAGTGAGAAGAGAAGGCCAACGTTCTTGTTTTCCAATCGATGATTGGTTGATGTATGTGTAACCAGGGAAGTCCCAAAATAATTGGAAAATGTGGCGAAGTTAATACATCAAAGGTGGTGGTCTCCACATGAGACTCGTCAGCAGTTACAAGAAGTGCCTGTGTCTGACTGGTGATAGGACCAGAGGATAAAGGGGTACCGTTAATAAAACTAACGGAGACAGGTTTGGGTTTTGAAATAATAGGTATTTTATTAAGGGAGACAAAACAAATGTCAATGTAGTTTCCACAAGATCCTGTGTCAATCATAGCCTTGGTGGTGATCCTAGTTTGGTCCCACTGCAATGTTAATTGAACAAAAAGATAAGGATTAGGAAAGGAAGTTGTGAGTCCCCCTAGCAAGACATTTGAACACTCACCCTCTTTTCTGCGGACAAGAGGACAGTCGTTTACCAGATGATTCGGGGATGCGCAGTTCATGCAAAGATGTTCGGTTTTCCTCCTGGCACGTTCAGAAAGGGTCAGAGGTGGACGTATCATTCCTACTTCCATAGGAGTAGGGTCAGCAGGCAACATCCGAGAAGGATTGGAAAATGGTGAGCCCATCTTCTCAGCCTTTCTTTCTCGTAGTCGTCTGTCAATATTGATACTGGTCTGGATCAGTCCCTCTAGAGTGCCAGGTAAATCCGCTCGGGCGAGCTCGTCTTTAACGGCCTCAGATAGGCCGAGTCTAAACTGCGTTCGCAAAGATGTGTCGTTCCACCCTGAATCAGGGGACCATCTTTTAAAATTCGCCACGAAATCTTCAACAGGTCTCCTTCCTTGTTTTAGGGCCCGTAACTGGATGTCAGCGGTACTCTGCTTGTTGGGGTCTTCATATAAAGTAGCAAGTTGTGCCAGAAATAAGGGATAAGAATTAAGGATGTGGATCATCCTTTTCAAAGAGAGCATCTGCCCAGGCCCGGGGTTCACCCGTTAAATAGGAGATGATGGTACAAACCTTAATTTGGTCAGTGGTGTAGGTTAGAGGTTTTAACAAAAAAAACAATTGACATGCGTTTTTAAATTCACGGAATTTGCTCCGATCACCAGAAAACACTATAGGAGGGTTTATCTTAGGCTCACGGGGCTGAGCAGCAGGAGGCTGTGTGAGACGGCCAAGCTGCTGTCTCAAGGTTTGATTGTCATTTTTCACCTCTGTAAGCGCATGGATCAATGCATCTACTTGCTGTTTCAATTGTAGTACATGAGTGGATAATTCTGCTGAATCCATATTTTTTTTAAAGGCTCGTTCAATCTGTAACGTTCATGCGTTTTTGTTTGTGGATGGATTTACAGCTGCAGAATTATTACACTCAGTAGCCTTGTAGAGAATCTGTTGAACAACATATCCAACTCTCAGGACTTCATCACCGTGTACAGCCTGTTATATACTATATACAGTAAAACCTTGGTTTGAGTGTAGCTTGGTTTAAGAGCGCTTTGCAAGACAAGCAAAATTTTCAAATAAATTTTGACTTGATATACAAGCGATGTCTTGATATACAAGTAGCCTCAAGTCACAGCTGAGTATAAAAGAGAAGAGAGGAGCCTCTAAGTGTAGCAATATGGTTAAATTTAATGAAGGTACAACATTTAGCAACTCACATGGTTGATGATTGGAACAGGCACATCTAAGGATGCAGGCATCAGGGGTAAAGCTGTCCACATAAACCATCCTCCGCACCGCCATCTACGTCATCCCTTCCATGCTGCCCCTCGCTTTCAGATCGCTTTACTGCAGGGTGGTCTTCCCGGTCAGGATTACAGACTGGCAGCCGGCGGTGCAGAAGATGGTCTATGTGGACAGCTTTACCCCAGATGCCTGCATACTTAGATGTGCCTGTTTTATTCATCAACCATGTGAGTTGCTAAATGTTGTACCTTCATTAAATGTAACCATATTGCTACACTTAGAGGCGCCTCTCTTCTCTTTGATACTCTGTAGCTCCTGCTGGATTTTGCTTCTAATCCCCTTGTGGAAGCGGCTATTTGTGGATGGACATTTTATGATTATATAACCTATCGCAATGCTATAATATTTTTATATGGACTATAAACTGAAGGATTTATGAATAAATGGTTGTGGAACGAATCATCTGAGTTTCCATTATTTCTTATGGGGAAATTCGCTTTGATATAAGAGTGCTTTGGATTACAAGCATGTTTCCGGAACAAATTATGCTCGCAATCCAAGGTTTTACTGTATATATTAATAGATGTTTAATGGAGGGATAGAGTATATGAGGATATATAGATGAGAGACAGGCTATTGCATGGTGAGCACTAGAAGTAGTATAGGAGAGTTGCAGGTGATGGTAAGCAGATAGGTTCTGATGTCAAGTATAGTGCAGATGGTAAGAGGTCACAGATGGAGTATACTTTAGACAGAGTAACCTAGTGCAAGGATAGTTCAAGGTAGTCCCAAGAGCTAACAGTCTTATGCAGATGATAGTGAATAGATAGATACAGATAGTCTTGGTAATTGCAGTAGATGACAGTAGGAGATTGGTTAGTAAGAATCCCCTGCGGGGTACTTATCACTTAGATAGGTTAGGAATAACAGTGTCCATTGGAGAGGGGTGATCCTGTAGCGAGATACGGATCACCAGCGAGGTTTACGGCTTTAGTTCAGCAAGGAAGGTATGTCAGCAGCTCCGACTTCTCAGGCGTAGGTGCGATGAACATGTGGGTTTGAACGAGCGATGAGTGAGAGCAAACCGGCGATTGATATAGCCGCTCATAGCGGCGCTCGGCAGTGATGTCATCCGGTCTTAAAGGTGTATGCGTCCTTTGTTATACAAGATGGGACGCAAAGAGAGGAGAAATATAGGAACAAGGGTACCATAGGTACCGGAACATTACAGCCGCTCAATATATCACCACACTCGCAACAAGAGGAATACATACCTCCTTTTCAGCCACAGGGACCCTATTATCAGAATAGAGGGAACCAACGGCCACAGACTTCACAGGGATACCACCAGCCTCCATCTGCCTACTCTAACCCTCCTGGGGGGCAAGGCTCATGGAACCAGCTTAATACCCCTTTTCACGGGGGCACCCCAAAAAACAAAAGGCAAAAGGAGGGCAGAGAGGGACTAGAGGGGGGCGGAGGGTCCGCGACAAAAAGAAGTCGGCGTTGAGGGATCGGGGTTTGTTTAATTTGAGTTCAGCTTCTCTTTCGGTTGAAGAGAAGCATGTGTTAAATCATGGACTCAAGTTTGCTCCCCCCCGACCTCTTAACAAATTCAACACTTTCATAGACCTTCAAAAGTTTGTGCGTAAAATGAGCATTAAAAGGCATATGATGGGGAACCCCATCACCCCCAGAGTGGAATATAATATGGGCATCAAGTCCACTTCATTTTCCAATGCCTCACTATTCAACCCCCCAGGTCCTTTGGCTCCCACTCTGACTGTGTTCCGAGATTTGGTTGCCAAGGACTTGGATAAGCTTAGCCTCAAAAAAGTCCATCAAACACATATGTTTGAATGGGGACTTCGCTCCTTAAAGGAGCGTAAGGACATAATTGTGAGGCCAGCAGATAAAGGGGGAGGAATAGTCATTCTGGATACTGTGGCCTATAATGTGGAAATGAATAGGTTATTGTCAGACCGGGACACTTATATTCCCCTGAGGGGTAACCCTACGACATCATACAAAAAAGAACTTGTCGACTTGGTGGAGGACGGCCTTCAGCGCAAACTCCTTACCAAGAAGGAGAAATCCTTTTTGGTACCATCCGCCCCAAGGGTGCCAATAATGTACTATCTACCCTAGGTGCATAAAGATGCGGTGAACCCACCCGGGGGGCCAATCATTAGTGGCATTGATTCGGTTACCTGGGTAAATACATAGACTTCTTTCTCCAGCCCCTTGTGACCAAGACCCCCTCATTTTTGAGGGACTCTATGCAAGTCATTAATATACTTAAGGATATAGAGTGGAAGCACACCTACATCTTGGCCACTGCTGATGTTTCATCCCTTTACACGGTTATATCACACCAGCATGGAAGGGAGGCTGTTGAGTATTTCTTGGGTCAGAGCACTTTGTTAGGTCTTCAGAGTCAATTCATCTTATCCCTGTTGGATTATGCTATGGCCCATAATTTCTTCTGGTTCAATGGCACTTATTACAGACAAAATAAGGGGGTGGCCATGGGCGCGAAGTTTGCGCCAAGTATGGCCAATCTGTTCATGGCCAAATGGGAGGAGGATGTCTGAGTCCCTTGAATCATTCATCTCTGCACTGAATGACAATGACAGAGGAATTAGATTGGTGCACGAATGCAGTAGATCTGAAATTCATTTTCTAGATCTTAAAATTAAAGTGGTTGGTAGTTCCCTTGAAACCTCTACTTTCTTCAAGGAGACTGACAGGAACGGATTTATTGACACATTTAGTTGCCACCATGTGTCGTGGCTTAGATCCGTTCCTGTCAGTCAGTTCCTCAGACTCAAGAGGAACTGTTCCAATAGAGCGGACTTCCTGCGGGAGGCTAGCTCCTTGAAGTCCAAGTTTTTGGAGAAGGGGTATAAAGAACAGGATCTTGAAACAGCCCTTATGCAGGCAGATTCCCGTAATAGGGCTGACCTGTTGGTACCACGAGAACGTGAGAGTAATGATGATTTTCAGTTTGCCTTTTTTTCATCATACTCCGTTCAGCATTTCTCTGTTAAAAAATTGATCAGGAAGCATTGGCACATCCTAAAGAACGACAGCCTCCTGGGCCCTGTACTACCGGAAGCTCCTAAAGTCATTTTTAGGGGTGTGCCTCCGCTGAGGCTTCAAGTGGCCCCCAACATTGTGGATCCACCTAAGACCATCTCTTTTTTTCAGGAGAGGGGTGGTTTTTATCCATGTAGAGGTTGTGCCATCTGCAAGGTTAATGCTTGTAGGTCTAGGAGGGTTGAGACGTACTTTTCCAATGCCACACAACGTAATGTTGAAATCAAGCCGTTCATCACATGTTCCACACGGCACATCGTCTACCTACTACGTTGCCCTTGTGGCCGTGACTATGTGGGTAGGACGATACGAAAGTTACACGTGCGGTTGCAGGAACATGTGGCGAATATACTGAAGGCATTCCCAAAACATAGTGTCTCTAGACACTATGATGAATGTCATGGGAATGACCCCAAAGGCACTGTCTTTTTAGGCATTGATAAATTTTCAGGCAGTTGGAGGGGTAGTAACCGTACCAGAGGTGTCTCACAACTAGAGACCAGCTGGATTTATCGGTTGAAGACCTACGCCCCTCACGGGTTAAATATTGATTGGGATATTAATTCCTTTATCAATAATGCCTGATGAAGGGGTTTTCAGTATGTTCTGCACTGTTGGTTATCATAATTTTATTTTGTTTTTATTTGTGGGATAGTTTTAAATGTTTTTATTCTATATTTTTTGTGATGCTATTAAACTGTCATATTGTGTATCATATTTAGTTCACATTTTTAGTTACAATTATAATTTTCCCTTCATGTCAATGTAAGTTATGTAATGGAGCACTCTCGGGAATTTTTGTTTCTGGCCGCTAGATGGCGGTGTTTCCCTGCAAAGTCTAGCACGGCTAGAGTAGAGCACTGTTCCCCTGGTTACCTATAGGTTTCCCCCGTTTTGAAGCTCTTTTAAATAAGGTTTCTTTCTTAAGATCAAATATGCACTAGAAGTCCTTTGAAATATAAGGCACATATATCTCTTGTGCAATCATGTTAATATTTGATCGGTTTATCGCTGTTTGCGGTCTCCAATTCCGGGTTTAGCTCCGGATGTTGACATTCAAAGGTCACACATCCGGTTCCGGGTCGTTGGTCTCCTTCCTGTTGATGGTTTGGGATGACCTCTTCCTGCTGGCTCCGGATTGGACGCAGCGAGTTCCGCCCTGTCTCACCCAGCATATAAGGAAAGACGTTCTGCCATAGGCCACACCCCCTGACGAAGTCACGTGTTGACGAAACCGGTCGGAGGAGGAGCCTGCGGTTCGTCGTGCTGAGGCCAGCAAGGAGACACGGCGGCCATTTTATTGGTTGGAAACAAAGGTTCTGAGAGTATAGCTCCGAGACATGCTGTGATTTCTTCATGCAAACGTGAGTTGTCACTCTGCTTTTACTGAATAAACCTGTGAACGTACTTCACTATTGGAGTTGTCCCTCTTTTCCTTATGTTCACTTGTTCCGGTCGGAGCTGCTGAGGGAACACTGGGAATCGATACATGTCGATCTGGGCACTGATTTGATCACACAGGCTGTCTTTGATCCTTGTAATGGGGGTCATTGCAATTTGGTAAGAGGCCATTTATTATCTTGGTGGCGGTTCCTGCACTCGGGGCTTTTTCCAAGTTTGAAGTGGTGGACATTTTCCCTTCTTTATTGGAGCACTCTCTGATGAACTTTTGTTTACTGCACTTTTGGATTTGATCCATTTGAACATTTGTATGGACTGTGGATTCAATTGTGTTAGCGCTGCACCAATCCCATTCTATATCACCTGAGATGAAGCCAAGCGCCCTGTGTCTGTCTGTGAGCCAGCCTGGCCCCCCTCTCTTCAGAGAGTCTCAATGATTTGTACTGATCGCATCTGGAGGCAATCTTGGCCTGCTGTCATCTCAGCTGAGGAGGAGGAGTCAGGACCAGACAAGTGTCTCCTGCTAAACTTGTGCAATAAGAAACGGCCCTGGTAAGTATAAGGGGGCAGATGCCCACCAAAAACTTGGAATCTTAATGGGCAGAATGCATTCACCTAAACAAGCTGCTGCGTTTACAAATACTTGAAGCCTGATCTGGGCCATACACATGTAGCAATTCTACCCTAACAAAGTAGACACATTACAGCAAAAGCACACATTACTTGCCCTCAAACATTTGTCTTGGGCCCGCAGAGGCAGATGCCCTTTGGTCAGGAGAAGCTGTTAAAACAAAAGCACAAAATGTGAACTCCAATTTGGGACATTCCTGGGGGGTTGAGCATTTTTGACATGTTAGTAAACACACATAATGTTCAAGCCAAGCCACACACATTTTCAGTGTGTAAAAAATCAGGACAAGATTAAATTAACATGTCCAGAAAGAAATTAGAAGTCCAAAGAACGGCATGTCCTTGGTAGGGAAAACAAATTGAAGGAGGCTGACTTCAGAAAGCAAAGAAACACTAAAATGTTCAGTAATGCTCCCCAATACCACCTACCAAATGTGAAAGTCAAGCAATAGTGTTTCCACTCTGACAGTGTTGTGCAAAATGACCTTGCAAATATTGTTCTTATAGAAGCTCACCAAATCAAAAAATGCCCACCCTTACATAGACACTCATGGTATATTCTCCATCCTTGACCTTCCCAAACATCCATGTCCAAATCTAAATCAACCTTCCTGTCACATGTAGCTAAACTGCACTTAATTTGCCAACAACTTAGATTAGCCCAGATACACATCACCCTAGCACACACAATACATGTGAGAATCACATTCAAGGTACTTACAGTGTGGTTCAGGGGAGGTGGCCAACCCCACATTCTCCCCCTCTGCCCGTGGAGAACATGGGCCAGACCCGGGTTCTGGTGAGAACGTTGGAAATTCTTTAAACACAAAGACAAGAATACAATCATTTAACAACAGCTAGTTTCAAAAGGGATGCAGAAAGTACTCCATAAACATTGAAGGTAGAAGTTACAGTGGACTGGGTAAGCCAAGGCCCCTCTTCCTCTGTCCTCCACAACAAACATCATCAATGCCTGCTGCTACATAACCCCCCCCAAAAAAATATATATACACTACACCCCTTACAATTACAAGGACCCATTGAATACACAAACACATGTACAGTACTTACGGTCCATTTGAGGGCAGCTGTCCTCCTCGTGGCCCTGGCTCTCCTGACCCTGGGCCGTACCACTTGGCCCTGCTCAGCAGCTGGTGCTGAAGCTACATTAACGACAAAAGAGAGAAAAAAAAAAAAAAGCATTACTCAAAGTAAGACCAAATACACAAAACACCAGCACAGCCACATTGCTTACAGTGGGTCTGAGGAGACTCCGACTCCAGCTCCTCATCACTAGTTTTTAGAAAATTAAAAAAGCACAAGTTACTCACTATTTGAGTACACAAATAGGCAGCAACCTCTAAGCATGCTAGCACCATACATAATGCCCTTACAATTATGTACATACAAGAGCTATGACATCAATGAGCTGCATTGATCATGTTTAGAAACAGGAGATCACCATCCATTCCCAATGGGTCACACCCCCCCCCCCCCCCAATATCATGTGTTCACTCTGAAATCACATTAGTCAGAGTTACAGCAAGCGGATCATAAAGCTTGTTAATCTGGTCTTGATTTTA